>NW_026737594.1:0-36381 GCF_949786415.1 Peromyscus eremicus | reverse complement strand
CATTTGAGAAAAGAACACTCTTCTACTCTATTGTGTTTCCTATCGGGTCTGAACAGTGAGCTTGCTCAGAACAAAAGAACTGTGCTTCCTACACACACGGGCCATATCTAGTTCAACTCTGCTTAGGAAACCAACAAGAACAGTAGCTCCTCTTCAGTCCAATACACTGTACTTGCGGGGAACATACGCGAGTGATATTTGCACTGTGTATGGCATTGGAGCACAATAGTGACTTGTCTTACCAGAAAACAACTCCTGCTCGTAGGACCAGAAACTGCATGTGATTCCACTCCATTTAGGACTGGGAAACAAACGCTAGCTCGCCTTACAAGAAACACATTCTGCTTTAGAGAAAAGAACACTCTTCTACTCTACTGTGTTTCCTATTGGGTCCAAACAGTGAGCTTGCTCAGAACAAAAGAACTGTGCTTCCTACACACACGGCCATATCTAGTTCAATTCTGCTTCGGAAACTGACAAGAACAGTAGATCCTCTTCAGTCCAATACACTGTAATTGCTGGGAACAGACGCCAGTGCTGTTTGTCCTGTGTATGGCAATGGCAGCGCAATAGTGACTCTTCTTAGCAGAAAACAACTCTTGCTCGTAGGACCAGAAACTGCATGTGATTCAACTTCATTTAGGACTGGGAAACAAACGCTAGCTCGCCTTACAAGAAACACACTCTGCTTTAGAGAAAAGAGCACTCTTCCACTCTACTGTGTTTCCTATAGGGCCAGAACAGTGAGATTGCTCAGAACAAAAGAACTGTGTTTCCTACACACGGGCCATAACTAGTTCAACTCTGCTTAGGAAACTGACAAGAACAGTAGCTCCTCTTCAGTCCGATACACTGTACTTGCTGGGAACAGACGCCAGTGCTATTTGCACTGTGTATGGCAATGGGAGCGCAATAGTGACTTTCCTTACCAGAAAACAACTCTTGATCGTAGGACCAGAAACTGCATATGATCAACTCCATTTAGGACTGGGAAACAAATGCTAGCTCGCCTTACATGAAACACACTCTGCTTTTGTGAAAAGAGCACTCTTCTACTCTACTGTGTTTCCTATGGGGCCAGAGCAGTGAGCTTGCTCAGAACATAAGAACGGTGCTTCCTACACACACGGGCCATATCTAGTTGAACTCTGCTTAGGAAACTGACAAGGACAGTAGATCCTCTTCAGTCCGATACACTGTACTTGCTGGGAAGAGACGCGAGAGCTATTTGCACTATGTATGGCAAGGGGAGCGCAATAGTGAATTTCCTTACCAGAAAACAACTCTTGCTCTTAGGACCAGAAACTGCATGTGATTCAACTCCATTTAGTACTGGGAAACCAACGCTAGCTCGCCTTACAAAAACACACTCTGCTTTTGAGAAAAGAGCACTCTTCTACTCTACTGTGTTTCCTATGTGTTCCGAAAAGTGAGCTTGCTCAGAACAAAAAAACTGTGCTTCCTACACACACAGCCATATCTAGTTCAAGTCTGCTTAGGAACCTGACAAGAACAGTAGATCCTCTTCAGTTCAATACACTGTACTTGCTGGGAACAGACGCCAGTGCTATTTGTCCTGTGTATGGCAATGGCAGCGCAATAGTGACTCTTCTTACCAGAAAACAAATCTTGCTCATAGGACCAGAAACTGCATGTGATTCCACTCCATTTAGGACTGGGAAACAAACTCTAGCTCGCTTTACAAGAAACACACTCTGCTTTTGAGAAAAGAGCACTCTTCTACTCTTCTGTGTTTCCTATAGGGCCATAACAGTGAGCTTGCTCAGAACAAAACAACTGTGCTTCCTACACACACGGGCCATATCTAGTTCAACTCTGCTTAGGAAATTGAGAAGAACAGTAGCTCCTTTTCAGTCCAATACACTGTACTTGCTGGGAACAGACGGGAGGGCTATTTGCACTGTGTATGGCAATGGGAGCGCAATAGTGACTTTCCTTACCAGAAAACAACTCTTGCTCGTAGGACCAGAAACTGCATGTGATTCCACTCCATTTAGGACTGGGAAACAAACGCTAGCTCGCCTTATAAGAAACACATTGTGCTTTAGAGATAAGAGCACTCTTCTACTCTACTGTGTTTCTTATGGGGTCCAAACAGTGAGCTTGCTCAGAACAAAAGAACTGTGCTTCCTACACACACGGCCATATCTTGTTCAATTCTGCTTCGGAACCTGACAAGAACAGTAGATCCTCTTCAGTCCAATACACTGTAATTGCTGGGAACAGACGCCAGTGCTGTTTGTCCTGTGTATGGCAATGGCAGCGCAATAGTGACTCTTCTTACCAGAAAACAACTCTTGCTCGTAGGACCAGAAACTGCATGTGATTCAACTTCATTTAGGACTGGGAAACAAACGCTAGCTCACCTTACAAGAAACACACTCTGCTTTAGAGAAAAGAGCACTCTTCCACTCTACTGTGTTTCCTATAGGGCCAGAACAGTGAGCTTGCTCAGAACAAAAGAACTGTGCTTCCTACACACGGGCCATAACTAGTTCAACTCTGCTTAGGAAACTGACAAAAACAGTAGCTCCTCTTCATTCCGATACACTGTACTTGCTGGGAACAGACGCGAGAGCTATTTGCACTATGTATGGCAAGGGGAGCACAATAGTGGATTTCCTTACAAGAAAACAACTCTTGCTCTTAGGACCAGAAACTGCATGTGATTCAACTCCATTTAGGACTGGAAAACAAACGCTAGCTCGCCTTACAAGAACACACTCTGCTTTTGAGAAAAGAGCACTCTTCTACTCTACTGTGTTTCCTATAGTGCCAGAACAGTGAGCTTGCTCAAAACAAAAGAACTGTGCTTCCTACATACGGCCCATAACTAGTTCAACTCTGCTTAGGAAACTGACAAGAACAGTAGATCCTCTTCAGTCCGATACACTGTACTTGCTGGGAACAGACGCGAGTGATATTTGCACTGTGTATGGCAATGGGAGCGCAATAGTGAATTTCCTTACCAGAAAACAACTCTTGCTTGTAGGACCAGAAACTGCATGTGATTCAACTCCGTTTTGGACTGGGGAACAAGTCCTAGCTCGCCTTACATGAAACACACTCTGCTTTTGAGAAAAGAGCACTCTTCTACTCTACTGTGTTTCCTATGGTGTCCGAACAGTGAGCTTGCTCAGAACAAAAGAACTGTGCTTCCTACACACGGGCCATATCTAGTTCAACTCTGCTTAGGAAACTGACAAGAACAGTAGCTCCTCTTCAGTCCAATACACTGTACTTGTGGGAAACAGACCCGAGTGCTATTTGTCCTGTGTATGGCAATGGCAGCGCAATAGTGACTCCTCTTACCATAAAACAATTCTTGCTCTTAGGAGTAGAAAATTCATGTGATTCAACTCCATTTAGGACTGGGAAACAAACGCTAGCTCGCCTTACAAGAAACACACTCTGCTTTAGAGAAAAGAGCACTCTTCTACTCTACTGTGTTTCCTATAGGGCCAGAACAGTGAGCTTGCTCAGAACATAAGAACGGTGCTTCCTACACACACGGGCCATATCTAGTTGAACTCTGCTTAGGAAACTGACAAGAACAGTAGAACCTCTTCAGTCCGATACACTGTACTTGCTGGGAAGAGACGCGAGAGCTATTTGCACTATGTATGGCAAGGGGAGCGCAATAGTGAATTTCCTTACCAGAAAACAACTCTTGCTCTTAGGACCAGAAACTGCATGTGATTCAACTCCATTTAGTACTGGGAAACCAACGCTAGCTCGCCTTACAAGAACACACTCTGCTTTTGAGAAAAGAGCACTCTTCTACTCTACTGTGTTTCCTATGTGTTCCGAAAAGTGAGCTTGCTTCGAACAAAAAAACTGTGCTTCCTACACACACAGCCATATCTAGTTCAAGTCTGCTTAGGAACCTGACAAGAACAGTAGATCCTCTTCAGTTCAATACACTGTACTTGCTGGAACAGACGCCAGTGCTATTTGTCCTGTGTATGGCAATGGCAGCGCAATAGTGACTCTTCTTACCAGAAAACAAATCTTGCTCATAGGACCAGAAACTGCATGTGATTCCACTCCATTTAGGACTGGGAAACAAACTCTAGCTCGCTTTACAAGAAACACACTCTGCTTTTGAGAAAAGAGCACTCTTCTACTCTTCTGTGTTTCCTATAGGGCCATAACAGTGAGCTTGCTCAGAACAAAACAACTGTGCTTCCTACACACACGGGCCATATCTAGTTCAACTCTGCTTAGGAAATTGAGAAGAACAGTAGATCCTTTTCAGTCCAATACACTGTACTTGCTGGGAACAGACGGGAGGGCTATTTGCACTGTGTATGGCAATGGGAGCGCAATAGTGACTTTCCTTACCAGAAAACAACTCTTGCTCGTAGGACCAGAAACTGCATGTGATTCCACTCCATTTAGGACTGGGAAACAAACGCTAGCTCGCCTTACAAGAAACACATTGTGCTTTAGAGATAAGAGCACTCTTCTACTCTACTGTGTTTCCTATGGGGTCCAAACAGTGAGCTTGCTCAGAACAAAACAACTGTGCTTCCTACACACACGGCCATATCTTGTTCAATTCTGCTTCGGGACCTGACAAGAACAGTAGATCCTCTTCAGTCCAATACACTGTAATTGCTGGGAACAGACGCCAGTGCTGTTTGTCCTGTGTATGGCAATGGCAGCGCAATAGTGACTCTTCTTACCAGAAAACAACTCTTGCTCATAGGACCAGAAACTGCATGTGATTCAACTTCATTTAGGACTGGGAAACAAACGCTAGCTCGCCTTACAAGAAACACACTCTGCTTTAGAGAAAAGAGCACTCTTCCACTCTACTGTGTTTCCTATAGGGCCAGAACAGTGAGCTTGCTCAGAACAAAAGAACTGTGCTTCCTACACACGGGCCATAACTAGTTCAACTCTGCTTAGGAAACTGACAAAAACAGTAGCTCCTCTTCATTCCGATACACTGTACTTGCTGGGAACAGACGCGAGAGCTATTTGCACTATGTATGGCAAGGGGAGCACAATAGTGGATTTCCTTACAAGAAAACAACTCTTGCTCTTAGGACCAGAAACTGCATGTGATTCAACTCCATTTAGGACTGGAAAACAAACGCTAGCTCGCCTTACAAGAACACACTCTGCTTTTGAGAAAAGAGCACTCTTCTACTCTACTGTGTTTCCTATAGGGCCAGAACAGTGAGCTTGCTCAAAACAAAAGAACTGTGCTTCCTACATACGGCCCATAACTAGTTCAACTTTGCTTAGGAAACTGACAAGAACAGTAGATCCTCTTCAGTCCGATACACTGTACTTGCTGGGAACAGACGCGAGTGCTATTTGCACTGTGTATGTCAATGGGAGCGCAATAGTGACTTTCCTTACCAGAAAGCAACTCTTGCTCATAGAACCAGAAACTGCATGTGATTCAACTCCATTTAGGACTGGGGACCAAGTGGTAGCTCGCCTTACATGAAACACACTCTGCTTTTGAGAAAAGAGCACTCTTCTACTCTACTGTGTTTCCTATGGGGTCCGAACAGTGAGCTTGCTCAGAACAAAAGAACTGTGATTCCTACACACACGGGCCATATCTAGTTCAACTCTGCTTAGGAAACAAACAAGAACAGTAGCTCCTCTTCAGTCTGAAACACTGTACTTGCTGGGAACAGACGCCAGTGCTATTTGTCCTGTGTATGGCAATGGCAGCGCAATAGTGACTCCTCTTACCAGAAAACAACCCTTGCTCGTAGGACGAGAAACTGCATGTGATTCCACTCCATTTAGGACTGGGAAACAAATGCTAGCTCGCCTTACATGAAACACACTCTGCTTTGAGAAAAGAGCACTCTTCTTCTCTACTGTGTTTCCAATTGGCTCCGAACAGTGAGCTTACTTAGAACAAAAGAACTGTGCTTCCTACACACACAGGCCATATATAGTTCAACTCTGCTTAGGAAACTGACAAGAACAGAAGCTCCTCTTCAATCCGATACACTGTACTTGCTGGGAACAGACGCGAGTGCTATTTTCACTGTGTATGGCAATTGGAGCACAATAGTGACTCGTCTTACCAGAAAAAAACTCTTGCTCGTAGGACAAAAAACTGCATGTGACTCAACTCCATTTAGGACTGGGAAACAAGCGCTAGCTCGCCTTACAAGAAACACACTCTGCTTTAGAGAAAAGAGCACTCTTCTACTCTACTGTGTTTCCTATGGGGCCAGAGCAGTGAGCTTGCTCAGAACATAAGAACTGTGCTTCCTACACACACGGGCCATATCTAGTTCAACTCTGCTTAGGAACCTGACAAGAACATTAGCACCTCTTCAGTCAAATACACTGTAATTGCTGGGAACAGACGCATGTGCTATTTGCACTGTGTATGGCAATGGGAGCGCAATAGTGACTTTACTTACCAGAAAACAACTCTTGCTCGTAGGACCAGAAACTGCATGTGATTCCACTCCATTTAGGACTGGGAAACAAATGCTAGCTCGCCTTACAAGAAACACACTCTGCTTTTGAGAAAAGAGCACTCTTCTACTCTATTGTGTTTCCTATAGGGCCAGAACAGTGAGCTTGCTCAGAACAAAAGAACTGTGCATCCTACACACGGGCCATAACTAGTTCAACTCTGCTTAGGAAACTGACAAGAACAGTAGCTCCTCTTCAGTCCGATACACTGTACTTGCTGGGAACAGACGCGAGTGCTATTTGCACTGTGTATGGCAATGGGAGCGCAATAGTGACTTTCCTTACCAGAAAACAACTCTTGCTCGTAGGACCAGAAACTGCATGTGATTCAACTCCATTTACGACTGGGAAAGAAATGCTAGCTCGCCTTACAGGAAACACACTCTGCTTTTGAGAAAATAGCACTCTTCTACTCTACTGTGTTTCCTATTGGCTCCGAACAGTGAGCTTGCTTACAACAAAAGAACTGTGCTTCCTACACACACAGGCCATATCTAGTTCAACTCTGCTTAGGAAACTGACAAGAACAGTAGCTCCTCTTCAGTCCGATACACTGTACTTGCTGGGAACAAACGCGAGTGCTATTTGCACTGTGTATGGCAATGGGAGCGCAATAGTGACTTTCCTTACCAGAAAACAACTCTTGCTCGTAGGACCAGAAACTGCATGTGATTCAACTCCATTTACGACTGGGAAAGAAATGCTAGCTCGCCTTACATGAAACACACTCTGCTTTTGAGAAAAGAGCACTCTTCTACTCTACTGTGCTTCCTATGGGGTCTGAACAGTGAGCTTGCTCAGAACAAAAGAACTGTGCTTCCTACACACACGGACCATATCTAGTTCAACTCTGCTTAGGAAACTGAGAAGAACAGTAGCTCCTCTTCAGTCCAATACACTGTACTTTCTGGGAACAGACGCGAGAGCTATTTGCACTGTGTATGGCAATTGGAGCACAATAGTGACTCGTCTTACCAGAAAAAAACTCTTGCTCGTAGGACAAAAAACTGCATGTGACTCAACTCCATTTAGGACTGGGAAACAAACGCTAGCTCGCCTTACAAGAAACACACTCTGCTTTAGAGAAAAGAGCACTCTTCTACTCTGCTGTGTTTCCTATTGGGTCTGAACAGTGAGCTTGCTCAGAACAAAAGAACTGTGCTTCCTACACACACGGCCATAACTAGTTCAATTCTGCTTAGGAACCTGACAAGAACAGTAGATCCTCCTCAGTCCAATACACTGTATTTCCTTGGAACAGACGCCAGTGCTATTTGTCCTGTGTATGGCAATGGCAGCGCAATAGTGACTCTTCTTACCAGAAAACAACTCTTGCTCATAGGACCAGAAACTGCATGTGATTCAACTCCATTTAGGACTGGGAAACAAACGCATGCTCACCTTACAAGAAACACACTCTGCTTTAGAGAAAAGAGCACTCTTCTACTCTACTGTGTTTCCTATGGGGTCCAAACAGTGAGCTTGCTCAGAACAAAAGAACTGTGCTTCCTACACACGCGGGCCATATCTAGTTCAACTCTGCTTAGGAAACTGACAAGAACAGTAGCTCCTCTTCAGTCCAATACACTGTACTTGCTGGGAACAGACGTGAGAGCTATTTGCACTATGTATGGCAAGGGGAGCAAAATAGTGAATTTCCTTACCAGAAAACAACTCTTGCTCTTAGGACCAGAAACTGCATGTGATTCAACTCCATTTAGGACTCGGAAACAAACGCTAGGTCGCCTTACAAGAAACACACTCTGCTTTAGAGAAAAGAGCACTCTTCTACTCTACTGTGTTTCCTATGGTGTCTGAACAGTGAGCTTGCTCAGAACAAAAGAACTGTGCTTCCTACATACACGGCCATATCTAGTTCAATTTTGCTTAGGAACCTGACAAGAACAGTAGATCCTCTTCAGTCCAGTACACTGTACTTGCTGGGAACAGACGCCAGTGCTATTTGTCCTATGTATGGCAATGGCAGCGCAATAGTGACTCTTCTTACCAGAAAACAACTCTTGCTCGTAGGACTAGAAACTGCATTTGATTCAACTTCATTTAGGACTGGGAAACAAACGCTAGCTCGCCTTACAAGAAACACACTCTGCTTTAGAGAAAAGAGCACTCTTCCACTCTACTGTGTTTCCTATAGGGCCAGAACAGTTTTCTTGCTCAGAACAAAAGAACTGTGCTTCCTACACACGGGCCATAACTAGTTCAACTCTGCTTAGGAAACTGACAAGAAAAGTAGCTCCTCTTCAGTCCGATACACTGTACTTGCTGGGAACAGATGCGAGTGCTATTTGCACTGTGTATGGCAATGGGAGCGCAATACTGACTTTCCTTACCAGAAAACAACTCTTGATCGTAGGACCAGAAACTGCATATGATCAACTCCATTTAGGACTGGGAAACAAATGCTAGCTCGCCTTACATGAAACACACTCTGCTTTAGAGAAAAGAGCACTCTTCTACTCTACTGTGTTTCCTATGGGGTCCAAACAGTGAGCTTGCTCAGAACAAAAGAACTGTGCTTCCTACATGCACGGACCATATCTAGTTCAGTTCTGCTTAGAAAACTGACAAGAACAGTAGCTCCTATTCAGTCCAATACACTGTACTTGCTGGGAAAAGACGCGAGTGCTATTTGCCTTGTAAAGGGCAATGGGAGCGCAATAGTGCCTTTCCTTACCAGAAAACAACTCTTGTTCATAGGACCAGAAACTTCATGTGATTCAACTCCATTTAATACTAGGAAACAAACGCTAGCTCGCCTTACAAAAACACACTCTGCTTTTGAGAAAAGAGCACTCTTCTACTCTACTGTGTTTCCTATGTGTTCCGAAAGGTGAGCTTGCTCAGAACAAAAGAACTGTGCTTCCTACACACACGGCCATATCTAGTTCAATTCTGCTTAGGAACCTGACAAGAACAGTAGTTCCTCTACAGTCCAATACACTGTACTTGCTGGGAACAGACGCCAGTGCTATTAGTCCTGTGTATGGCAATGGCAGCGCAATAGTGACTCTTCTTACCAGAAAACAACTCTTGCTCGTAGGACCAGAAACTGCATGTGATTCAACTCCATTTAGGACTGGGAAACAAATGCTAGCTCGCCTTACGTGAAACACACTCTGCATTTGAGAAAAGAACACTCTTCTACTCTATTGTGTTTCCTATCGGGTCTGAACAGTGAGCTTGCTCAGAACAAAAGAACTGTGCTTCCTACACACACGGGCCATATCTAGTTCAACTCTGCTTAGGAAACCAACAAGAACAGTAGCTCCTCTTCAGTCCAATACACTGTACTTGCGGGGAACATACGCGAGTGATATTTGCACTGTGTATGGCATTGGAGCACAATAGTGACTTGTCTTACCAGAAAACAACTCCTGCTCGTAGGACCAGAAACTGCATGTGATTCCACTCCATTTAGGACTGGGAAACAAACGCTAGCTCGCCTTACAAGAAACACATTCTGCTTTAGAGAAAAGAACACTCTTCTACTCTACTGTGTTTCCTATTGGGTCCAAACAGTGAGCTTGCTCAGAACAAAAGAACTGTGCTTCCTACACACACGGCCATATCTAGTTCAATTCTGCTTCGGAAACTGACAAGAACAGTAGATCCTCTTCAGTCCAATACACTGTAATTGCTGGGAACAGACGCCAGTGCTGTTTGTCCTGTGTATGGCAATGGCAGCGCAATAGTGACTCTTCTTAGCAGAAAACAACTCTTGCTCGTAGGACCAGAAACTGCATGTGATTCAACTTCATTTAGGACTGGGAAACAAACGCTAGCTCGCCTTACAAGAAACACACTCTGCTTTAGAGAAAAGAGCACTCTTCCACTCTACTGTGTTTCCTATAGGGCCAGAACAGTGAGCTTGCTCAAAACAAAAGAACTGTGCTTCCTACATACGGCCCATAACTAGTTCAACTCTGCTTAGGAAACTGACAAGAACAGTAGATCCTCTTCAGTCCGATACACTGTACTTGCTGGGAACAGACGCGAGTGATATTTGCACTGTGTATGGCAATGGGAGCGCAATAGTGAATTTCCTTACCAGAAAACAACTCTTGCTTGTAGGACCAGAAACTGCATGTGATTCAACTCCGTTTTGGACTGGGGAACAAGTCCTAGCTCGCCTTACATGAAACACACTCTGCTTTTGAGAAAAGAGCACTCTTCTACTCTACTGTGTTTCCTATGGTGTCCGAACAGTGAGCTTGCTCAGAACAAAAGAACTGTGCTTCCTACACACGGGCCATATCTAGTTCAACTCTGCTTAGGAAACTGACAAGAACAGTAGCTCCTCTTCAGTCCAATACACTGTACTTGTGGGAAACAGACCCGAGTGCTATTTGTCCTGTGTATGGCAATGGCAGCGCAATAGTGACTCCTCTTACCATAAAACAACTCTTGCTCTTAGGAGTAGAAAATTCATGTGATTCAACTCCATTTAGGACTGGGAAACAAACGCTAGCTCGCCTTACAAGAAACACACTCTGCTTTAGAGAAAAGAGCACTCTTCTACTCTACTGTGTTTCCTATAGGGCCAGAACAGTGAGCTTGCTCAGAACATAAGAACGGTGCTTCCTACACACACGGGCCATATCTAGTTGAACTCTGCTTAGGAAACTGACAAGAACAGTAGAACCTCTTCAGTCCGATACACTGTACTTGCTGGGAAGAGACGCGAGAGCTATTTGCACTATGTATGGCAAGGGGAGCGCAATAGTGAATTTCCTTACCAGAAAACAACTCTTGCTCTTAGGACCAGAAACTGCATGTGATTCAACTCCATTTAGTACTGGGAAACCAACGCTAGCTCGCCTTACAAGAACACACTCTGCTTTTGAGAAAAGAGCACTCTTCTACTCTACTGTGTTTCCTATGTGTTCCGAAAAGTGAGCTTGCTCAGAACAAAAAAACTGTGCTTCCTACACACACAGCCATATCTAGTTCAAGTCTGCTTAGGAACCTGACAAGAACAGTAGATCCTCTTCAGTTCAATACACTGTACTTGCTGGGAACAGACGCCAGTGCTATTTGTCCTGTGTATGGCAATGGCAGCGCAATAGTGACTCTTCTTACCAGAAAACAAATCTTGCTCATAGGACCAGAAACTGCATGTGATTCCACTCCATTTAGGACTGGGAAACAAACTCTAGCTCGCTTTACAAGAAACACACTCTGCTTTTGAGAAAAGAGCACTCTTCTACTCTTCTGTGTTTCCTATAGGGCCATAACAGTGAGCTTGCTCAGAACAAAACAACTGTGCTTCCTACACACACGGGCCATATCTAGTTCAACTCTGCTTAGGAAATTGAGAAGAACAGTAGCTCCTTTTCAGTCCAATACACTGTACTTGCTGGGAACAGACGGGAGGGCTATTTGCACTGTGTATGGCAATGGGAGCGCAATAGTGACTTTTCTTACCAGAAAACAACTCTTGCTCGTAGGACCAGAAACTGCATGTGATTCCACTCCATTTAGGACTGGGAAACAAACGCTAGCTCGCCTTACAAGAAACACATTGTGCTTTAGAAATAAGAGCACTCTTCTACTCTACTGTGTTTCCTATGGGGTCCAAACAGTGAGCTTGCTCAGAACAAAACAACTGTGCTTCCTACACACACGGCCATATCTTGTTCAATTCTGCTTCGGAACCTGACAAGAACAGTAGCTCCTCTTCATTCCGATACACTGTACTTGCTGGGAACAGACGCGAGAGCTATTTGCACTATGTATGGCAAGGGGAGCACAATAGTGGATTTCCTTACAAGAAAACAACTCTTGCTCTTAGGACCAGAAACTGCATGTGATTCAACTCCATTTAGGACTGGAAAACAAACGCTAGCTCGCCTTACAAGAACACACTCTGCTTTTGAGAAAAGAGCACTCTTCTACTCTACTGTGTTTCCTATAGTGCCAGAACAGTGAGCTTGCTCAAAACAAAAGAACTGTGCTTCCTACATACGGCCCATAACTAGTTCAACTCTGCTTAGGAAACTGACAAGAACAGTAGATCCTCTTCAGTCCGATACACTGTACTTGCTGGGAACAGACGCGAGTGATATTTGCACTGTGTATGGCAATGGGAGCGCAATAGTGAATTTCCTTACCAGAAAACAACTCTTGCTTGTAGGACCAGAAACTGCATGTGATTCAAATCCGTTTTGGACTGGTGAACAAGTCCTAGCTCGCCTTACATGAAACACACTCTGCTTTTGAGAAAAGAGCACTCTTCTACTCTACTGTGTTTCCTATGGTGTCCGAACAGTGAGCTTGCTCAGAACAAAAGAACTGTGCTTCCTACACACGGGCCATATCTAGTTCAACTCTGCTTAGGAAACTGACAAGAACAGTAGCTCCTCTTCAGTCCAATACACTGTACTTGTGGGAAACAGACGCGAGTGCTATTTGTCCTGTGTATGGCAATGGCAGCGCAATAGTGACTCCTCTTACCATAAAACAACTCTTGCTCTTAGGAGTAGAAAATTCATGTGATTCAACTCCATTTAGGACTGGGAAACAAACGCTAGCTCGCCTTACAAGAAACACACTCTGCTTTAGAGAAAAGAGCACTCTTCTACTCTACTGTGTTTCCTATAGGGCCAGAACAGTGAGCTTTCTCAGAACATAAGAACGGTGCTTCCTACACACACGGGCCATATCTAGTTGAACTCTGCTTAGGAAACTGACAAGAACAGTAGATCCTCTTCAGTCCGATACACTGTACTTGCTGGGAAGAGACGCGAGAGCTATTTGCACTATGTATGGCAAGGGGAGCGCAATAGTGAATTTCCTTACCAGAAAACAACTCTTGCTCTTAGGACCAGAAACTGCATTGATTCAACTCCATTTAGTACTGGGAAACCAACGCTAGCTCGCCTTACAAGAACACACTCTGCTTTTGAGAAAAGAGCACTCTTCTACTCTACTGTGTTTCCTATGTGTTCCGAAAAGTGAGCTTGCTTCGAACAAAAAAACTGTGCTTCCTACACACACAGGCATATCTAGTTCAAGTCTGCTTAGGAACCTGACAAGAACAGTAGATCCTCTTCAGTTCAATACACTGTACTTGCTGGGAACAGACGCCAGTGGTATTTGTCCTGTGTATGGCAATGGCAGCGCAATAGTGACTCTTCTTACCAGAAAACAAATCTTGCTCATAGGACCAGAAACTGCATGTGATTCCACTCCATTTAGGACTGGGAAACAAACTCTAGCTCGCTTTACAAGAAACACACTCTGCTTTTGAGAAAAGAGCACTCTTCTACTCTTCTGTGTTTCCTATAGGGCCATAACAGTGAGCTTGCTCAGAACAAAACAACTGTGCTTCCTACACACACGGGCCATATCTAGTTCAACTCTGCTTAGGAAATTGAGAAGAACAGTAGCTCCTTTTCAGTCCAATACACTGTACTTGCTGGGAACAGACGGGAGGGCTATTTGCACTGTGTATGGCAATGGGAGCGCAATAGTGACTTTCCTTACCAGAAAACAACTCTTGCTCGTAGGACCAGAAACTGCATGTGATTCCACTCCATTTAGGACTGGGAAACAAACGCTAGCTCACCTTACAAGAAACACATTGTGCTTTAGAGATAAGAGCACTCTTCTACTCTACTGTGTTTCCTATGGGGTCCAAACAGTGAGCTTGCTCAGAACAAAACAACTGTGCTTCCTACACACACGGCCATATCTTGTTCAATTCTGCTTCGGGACCTGACAAGAACAGTAGATCCTCTTCAGTCTAATACACTGTAATTGCTGGGAACAGACGCCAGTGCTGTTTGTCCTGTGTATGGCAATGGCAGCGCAATAGTGACTCTTCTTACCAGAAAACAACTCTTGCTCATAGGACCAGAAACTGCATGTGATTCAACTTCATTTAGGACTGGGAAACAAACGCTAGCTCGCCTTACAAGAAACACACTCTGCTTTAGAGAAAAGAGCACTCTTCCACTCTACTGTGTTTCCTATAGGGCCAGAACAGTGAGCTTGCTCAGAACAAAAGAACTGTGCTTCCTACACACGGGCCATAACTAGTTCAACTCTGCTTAGGAAACTGACAAAAACAGTAGCTCCTCTTCATTCCGATACACTGTACTTGCTGGGAACAGACGCGAGAGCTATTTGCACTATGTATGGCAAGGGGAGCACAATAGTGGATTTCCTTACAAGAAAACAACTCTTGCTCTTAGGACCAGAAACTGCATGTGATTCAACTCCATTTAGGACTGGAAAACAAACGCTAGCTCGCCTTACAAGAACACACTCTGCTTTTGAGAAAAGAGCACTCTTCTACTCTACTGTGTTTCCTATAGGGCCAGAACAGTGAGCTTGCTCAAAACAAAAGAACTGTGCTTCCTACATACGGCCCATAACTAGTTCAACTCTGCTTAGGAAACTGACAAGAACAGTAGATCCTCTTCAGTCCGATACACTGTACTTGCTGGGAACAGACGCGAGTGCTATTTGCACTGTGTATGTCAATGGGAGCGCAATAGTGACTTTCCTTACCAGAAAGCAACTCTTGCTCATAGAACCAGAAACTGCATGTGATTCAACTCCATTTAGGACTGGGGACCAAGTGGTAGCTCGCCTTACATGAAACACACTCTGCTTTTGAGAAAAGAGCACTCTTCTACTCTACTGTGTTTCCTATGGGGTCCGAACAGTGAGCTTGCTCAGAACAAAAGAACTGTGATTCCTACACACACGGGCCATATCTAGTTCAACTCTGCTTAGGAAACAAACAAGAACAGTAGCTCCTCTTCAGTCTGAAACACTGTACTTGCTGGGAACAGACGCCAGTGCTATTTGTCCTGTGTATGGCAATGGCAGCGCAATAGTGACTCCTCTTACCAGAAAACAACCCTTGCTCGTAGGACGAGAAACTGCATGTGATTCCACTCCATTTAGGACTGGGAAACAAATGCTAGCTCGCCTTACATGAAACACACTCTGCTTTGAGAAAAGAGCACTCTTCTTCTCTACTGTGTTTCCAATTGGCTCCGAACAGTGAGCTTACTTAGAACAAAAGAACTGTGCTTCCTACACACACAGGCCATATATAGTTCAACTCTGCTTAGGAAACTGACAAGAACAGAAGCTCCTCTTCAATCCGATACACTGTACTTGCTGGGAACAGACGCGAGTGCTATTTTCACTGTGTATGGCAATTGGAGCACAATAGTGACTCGTCTTACCAGAAAAAAACTCTTGCTCGTAGGACAAAAAACTGCATGTGACTCAACTCCATTTAGGACTGGGAAACAAGCGCTAGCTCGCCTTACAAGAAACACACTCTGCTTTAGAGAAAAGAGCACTCTTCTACTCTACTGTGTTTCCTATGGGGCCAGAGCAGTGAGCTTGCTCAGAACATAAGAACTGTGCTTCCTACACACACGGGCCATATCTAGTTCAACTCTGCTTAGGAACCTGACAAGAACATTAGCACCTCTTCAGTCCAATACACTGTAATTGCTGGGAACAGACGCATGTGCTATTTGCACTGTGTATGGCAATGGGAGCGCAATAGTGACTTTACTTACCAGAAAACAACTCTTGCTCGTAGGACCAGAAACTGCATGTGATTCCACTCCATTTAGGACTGGGAAACAAATGCTAGCTCGCCTTACAAGAAACACACTCTGCTTTTGAGAAAAGAGCACTCTTCTACTCTATTGTGTTTCCTATAGGGCCAGAACAGTGAGCTTGCTCAGAACAAAAGAACTGTGCATCCTACACACGGGCCATAACTAGTTCAACTCTGCTTAGGAAACTGACAAGAACAGTAGCTCCTCTTCAGTCCGATACACTGTACTTGCTGGGAACAGACGCGAGTGCTACTTGCACTGTGTATGGCAATGGGAGCGCAATAGTGACTTTCCTTACCAGAAAACAACTCTTGCTCGTAGGACCAGAAACTGCATGTGATTCAACTCCATTTAGGACTGGGAAACAAACGCTAGCTCCCCTTACAAGAAACACATTGTGCTTTAGAGATAAGAGCACTCTTCTACTCTACTGTGTTTCCTATGGGGCCAGAGCAGTGAGCTTGCTCAGAACATAAGAACTGTGCTTCCTACACACACGGGCCATATCTAGTTGAACTCTGCTTAGGAAATGGACAAGAACAGTAGCTCCTCTTCAGTCCAATACACTGTACTTGCGGGGAACAGACGCGAGTGCTATTTGCACTGTGTATGGCAATTGGAGCACAATAGTGACTTGTCTTACGAAAAAACAACTCTTGCTCGTAGGACAAAAAACGGCATGTGAGTCAACTCCATTTAGGACTGGGAAACAAACGCTAGCTCGACTTCCAAGAAACACACTCTGCTTTTGAGAAAAGAGCACTCTTCTACTCTACTGGGTTTTCTATAGGGTCCAAACAGTGAGCTTGCTCAGAACAAAAGAACTGTGCTTCCTACACACACGGCCATATCTAGTTCAAGTCTGCTTAGGAACCTGACAAGAACAGTAGATCCTCTTCAGTCCAATACACTGTACTTGCTGGGAACAGACGCCAGTGCTCTTTGTCCTGTGTATGGCAATGGCAGCGCAATAGTGACTCTTCTTACCATAAAACAACTCTTGCTCTTAGGACTAGAAACTGCATGTGAATCAACTCCATTTAAGACTGGGAAACAAACGCTAGCTGGCCCTACAGGAAACACACTCTGCTTTAGAGAAAAGAGCACTCTTCTACTCTACTGTGTTTCCTATAGGGCCAGAACAATGAGCTTGCTCAAAACAAAAGAATTGTGCTTCCTACATACGGGCCATAACTAGTTCAACTCTGCTTAGGAAACTGACAAGAACAGTAGCTCCTCTTCAGTCCGATACACTGTACTTGCTGGGAACACAAGCGAGTGCTATTTGCACTGTGTATGGCAATGGGAGCGCAATAGTGACTTTCCTTACCAGAAAACAACTCTTGCTCGTAGGACCAGAAACTGCATGTGATTCAACTCCATTTAGGACTGGGAAACAAGTGCTAGCTCGCCTTACATGAAACACACTCTGCTTTTGAGAAAAGAGCACTCTTCTACTCTACTGTGTTTCCTATGGGGACCAAACAGTGAGCTTGCTCAGAACAAAAGAACTGCGCCTCCTACACACACGGGCCATATCTAGGTCAACTCTGCTTAGGATACAAACAAGAACAGTAGCTCCTCTTCAGTCCAATACACTGTACTTGCGGG
Organism: Peromyscus eremicus; assembly: GCF_949786415.1. Lineage (NCBI taxonomy): Eukaryota > Metazoa > Chordata > Mammalia > Rodentia > Cricetidae > Peromyscus > Peromyscus eremicus. The sequence goes on along the minus strand of NW_026737594.1, from coordinate 18,670 downwards.
GAACAGACGCGAGTGCTATTTGCACTGTGTATGGCAATTGGAGCACAATAGTGACTTGTCTTACGAGAAAACAACTCTTGCTCGTAGGACAAAAAACTGCATGTGAGTCAACTCCATTTAGAACTGGGAAACAAACGCTAGCTCGCCTTACATGAAACACACTCTGCTTTTGAGAAAAGAGCACTCTTCTACTCTACTGTGTTTCCTATGTGTTCTGAAAAGTGAGCTTGCTCAGAACAAAAAAACTGTGCTTCCTACACACAAGGCCATATCTAGTTCAAGTCTGCTTAGGAACCTGACAAAAACTGTAGATCCTCTTCAGTCCAATACACTGTACTTGCTGGGAACAGACGCCAGTGCTAATTGTCCTGTGTATGGCAATGGCAGCACAATAGTAACTCTTCTTACCAGAAAACAACCCTTGCTAGTAGGACGAGAAACTGCATGTGATTCTACTCCATTTAGGACTGGGAAACAAATGCTAGCTCGCCTTACATGAAACACACTCTGCTTTTGAGAAAAGAGCACTCTTCTACTCTACTGTGTTTCTATTTGGCTCCGAACAGTGAGCTTGCTCAGAACAAAAGAACTGTGCTTCCTACACACGGGCCATAACTAGTTCAACTCTGCTTAGGAAACTGAAAGGAACAGTAGCTACTCTTCAGTCCGATACACTGTACTTGCTGGGAACAGACGCGAGTGCTATTTGCACTGTGTATGGCAATGGGAGCACAATAGTGACTTTCCTTACCAGAAAACAACTCTTGCTCCTAGGACCAGAAACTGCATGTGATTCAACTCCATTTAGGACTGGGAAAGAAATGCTGGCTCGCCTTACAAGAAACACACTCTGCTTTTGAGAAAAGAGCACTCTTCTACTCTACTGTGTTTCCTATGGGGTCCGAACAGTGAGCTTGCTCAGAACAAAAGAACTGTGCTTTCTACACACACGGCCATATCTAATTCAACTCTGCTTAGGATACAAACAAGAACAGTAGCTCCTCTTCAGTCCAATACACTGTATTTGCGGGGAACAGACGCCAGTGCTATTTGCACTGTGTATGGCATTGGAGCACAATAGTGACTTGTCTTATGAGAAAATAATTCTTGCTCGTTGGACAAAAAACTGCATGTGACTCAACTCCATTTAGGACTGGGAAACAAACGCTAGCTCAACTTCCAAGAAACACACTCTGCTTTTGAGAAAAGAGCACTCTTCTACTCTACTGTGTTTCCTATGTGTTTCGAAAAATGAGCTTGCTCAGAACAAAAAAACTGTGCTTCCTACACACATGGCCATATCTAGTTCAAGTCTGCTTAGGAACCTGACAAGAACAGTAGATCCTCTTCAGTCCAATACACTGTACTTGCTGGGAACAGACGCCAGTGCTATTTGTCCTGTGTATGGCAATGGCAGCGCAATAGTGACTCTTCTTACCAGAAAACAACTCTTGCTTGTAGGACCAGAAACTGCATGTGATTCAACTCCATTTAGGACTAGGAAAGAAACGCTAGCTTGCCTTACAAAAACACACTCTGCTTTTGAGAAAAGAGCACTCTTCTACTCTACTGTATTTCCAATAGGGCCAGAACAGTGAGCTTGTTCAGAACATAAGAAGTGTGCTTCCTACACACACGGGCCATATCTAGTTCAACTCTGCTTAGGAAACTGACAAGAACAGTAGCTCCTCTTCAGTCTGATACACTGTACTTGCTGGGAATAGACACGAGAGCTATTTCCACTATGTATGGCAAGGGGAGCGCAATAGTGACTTTCCTTACCAGAAAACAACTCTTGCTCTTAGGACCAGAAACTTCATGAGATTCAACTCCATTTAGGACTGGAAAACAAACGCTAGCTCGCCTTATAAGAAACACACTCTGCTTTTGAGAAAAGAGCACTCTTCTACTCTACTTTGTTTCTTATGGTGTCCGAACAGTGAGCTTGCTCAGAACAAAATAGCTGTGCTTCCTACACACACGGCCATATCTAGTTCAATTCTGCTTAGGAACCTGACAAGAACAGTAGATCCTCTTCAGTCCAATACACTGTACATGCGGGGAACAGACGTGAGTGCTATTTGCACTGTGTATGGCATTGGAGCACAATAGTGACTTGTCTTACCAGAAAACAACTCTTGCTCGTAGGACAAAAAACTGCATGTGACTCAACTCCATTTAGGACTGGGAAACAAACGCTAGCTCGACTTCCAAGAAACATACTCTGCTTTTGAGAAAAGAGCACTCTTCTACTCTACTGTTTTTCCTAGGTGTTCCGAACAGTGAGCTTGCTCAGAACAAAAAAACTGTGCTTCCTACACACACGGCCATATCTAGTTCAAGTCTGCTTAGGAACCTGACAAGAACAGTAGATCCTCTTCAGTCCAATACACTATACTTGCTGGGAACAGACGCCAGTGCTATTTGTCCTGTGTATGGCAATGGCAGCGCAATAGTGACTCTTCTTACCAGAAAACAACTCTTGCTCGTAGGACCAGAAACTGCATGTGATTCCACTCCATTTAGGACTGGGAAACAAACTCTAGCTCACTTTACAAGAAACACACTCTGCTTTTGAGAAAAGAGCACTCTTCTACTCTACTGTGTTTCCTATAGGGCCAGAACAGTGAGCTTGCTCAGAAAAAAAGAACTGTACTTCCTACACACACGGGCCATATCTAGTTCAACTCTGCTTAGGAAACTGACAAGAACAGTAGCTCCTATTCAGTCCAATACACTGTACTTGCTGGGAAAAGACGCGAGTGCTATTTGCCTTGTGTAGGGCAATGGGAGCGCAATAGTGACTTTCCTTACCAGAAAATAACTCTTGTTCGTAGGACTAGAAACTGCATGTGATTCAACTCCATTTAGGACTAGGAAACAAACACTAGCTCGCCTTACAAAAACACACTCTGCTTTTGAGAAAAGAGCACTCTTCTACTCTACTGTGTTTCCTATAGGGCCAGAACAGTGAGCTTGCTCAGAACATAAGAACGGTGCTTCCTACACACACGGGCCATGTCTAGTTGAACTCTGCTTAGGAAACTGACAAGAACAGTAGCTCCTCTTCAGTCCGATACACTGTACTTGCTGGGAACAGACGCGAGAGCTATTTGCACTATGTATGGCAAGGGGAGCACAATAGTGGATTTCCTTACAAGAAAACAACTCTTGCTCTTAGGACCAGAAACTGCATGTGATTCAACTCCATTTAGGACTGGAAAACAAACGCTAGCTTGCCTTACAAGAACACACTCTGCTTTTGAGAAAAGAGCACTCTTCTACTCTACTGTGTTTCCTATAGGGCCAGAACAGTGAGCTTGCTCAAAACAAAAGAACTGTGCTTCCTACATACGGCCCATAACTAGTTCAACTCTGCTTAGGAAACTGACAAGAACAGTAGCTCCTCTTCAGTCCGATACACTGTACTTGCTGGGAACATACGCGAGTGCTATTTGCACTGTGTATGTCAATGGGAGCACAATAGTGACTTTCCTTACCAGAAAGCAACTCTTGCTCATAGGACCAGAAACTGCATGTGATTCAACTCCATTTAGGACTGGGGACCAAGTGGTAGCTCGCCTTACATGAAACACACTCTGCTTTTGAGAAAAGAGCACTCTTCTACTCTACTGTGTTTCCTATGGGGTCCGAACAGTGAGCTTGCTCAGAACAAAAGAACTGTGCTTCCTACACACACGGGCCATATCTAGTTCAACTCTGCTTAGGAGACAAACAAGAACAGTAGCTCCTCTTCAGTCCGAAACACTGTACTTGCTGGGAACAGACGCCAGTGCTATTTGTCCTGTGTATGGCAATGGCAGCGCAATAGTGACTCCTCTTACCAGAAAACAACCCTTGCTCGTAGGACGAGAAACTGCATGTGATTCCACTCCATTTAGGACTGGGAAACAAATGCTAGCTCGCCTTACATGAAACACACTCTGCTTTGAGAAAAGAGCACTCTTCTACTCTACTGTGTTTCCTATTGGCTCCGAACAGTGAGCTTACTTAGAACAAAAGAACTGTGCTTCCTACACACACAGGCCATATAGTTCAACTCTGCTTAGGAAACTGTCAAGAACAGAAGCTCCTCTTCAATCCGATACACTGTACTTGCTGGGAACAGACGCGAGTGCTATTTGCAATGTGTATGGCAATTGGAGCACAATAGTGACTCGTCTTACCAGAAAAAAACTCTTGCTCGTAGGACAAAAAACTGCATGTGACTCAACTCCATTTAGGACTGGGAAACAAGCGCTAGCTCGCCTTACAAGAAACACACTCTGCTTTAGAGAAAAGAGCACTCTTCTACTCTACTGTGTTTCCTATGGGGCCAGAGCAGTGAGCTTGCTCAGAACAAAAGAACTGTGCTTCCTACACACACGGGCCATATCTAGTTCAACTCTGCTTAGGAAACAAACAAGAACAGTAGCTCCTCTTCAGTCTGAAACACTGTACTTGCTGGGAACAGACGCCAGTGCTATTTGTCCTGTGTATGGCAATGGCAGCGCAATAGTGACTCCTCTTACCAGAAAACAACCCTTGCTCGTAGGACGAGAAACTGCATGTGATTCCACTCCATTTAGGACTGGGAAACAAATGCTAGCTCGCCTTACATGAAACACACTCTGCTTTGAGAAAAGAGCACTCTTCTTCTCTACTGTGTTTCCAATTGGCTCCGAACAGTGAGCTTACTTAGAACAAAAGAACTGTGCTTCCTACACACACAGGCCATATATAGTTCAACTCTGCTTAGGAAACTGACAAGAACAGAAGCTCCTCTTCAATCCGATACACTGTACTTGCTGGGAACAGACGCGAGTGCTATTTTCACTGTGTATGGCAATTGGAGCACAATAGTGACTCGTCTTACCAGAAAAAAACTCTTGCTCGTAGGACAAAAAACTGCATGTGACTCAACTCCATTTAGGACTGGGAAACAAGCGCTAGCTCGCCTTACAAGAAACACACTCTGCTTTAGAGAAAAGAGCACTCTTCTACTCTACTGTGTTTCCTATGGGGCCAGAGCAGTGAGCTTGCTCAGAACATAAGAACTGTGCTTCCTACACACACGGGCCATATCTAGTTCAACTCTGCTTAGGAACCTGACAAGAACATTAGCACCTCTTCAGTCCAATACACTGTAATTGCTGGGAACAGACGCATGTGCTATTTGCACTGTGTATGGCAATGGGAGCGCAATAGTGACTTTACTTACCAGAAAACAACTCTTGCTCGTAGGACCAGAAACTGCATGTGATTCCACTCCATTTAGGACTGGGAAACAAATGCTAGCTCGCCTTACAAGAAACACACTCTGCTTTTGAGAAAAGAGCACTCTTCTACTCTATTGTGTTTCCTATAGGGCCAGAACAGTGAGCTTGCTCAGAACAAAAGAACTGTGCATCCTACACACGGGCCATAACTAGTTCAACTCTGCTTAGGAATCTGACAAGAACAGTAGCTCCTCTTCAGTCCGATACACTGTACTTGCTGGGAACAGACGCGAGTGCTATTTGCACTGTGTATGGCAATGGGAGCGCAATAGTGACTTTCCTTACCAGAAAACAACTCTTGCTCGTAGGACCAGAAACTGCATGTGATTCAACTCCATTTACGACTGGGAAAGAAATGCTAGCTCGCCTTACAGGAAACACACTCTGCTTTTGAGAAAATAGCACTCTTCTACTCTACTGTGTTTCCTATCGGCTCCGAACAGTGAGCTTGCTTACAACAAAAGAACTGTGCTTCCTACACACACAGGCCATATCTAGTTCAACTCTGCTTAGGAAACTGACAAGAACAGTAGCTCCTCTTCAGTCCGATACACTGTACTTGCTGGGAACAAACGCGAGTGCTATTTGCACTGTGTATGGCAATGGGAGCGCAATAGTGACTTTCCTTACCAGAAAACAACTCTTGCTCGTAGGACCAGAAACTGCATGTGATTCAACTCCATTTACGACTGGGAAAGAAATGCTAGCTCGCCTTACATGAAACACACTCTGCTTTTGAGAAAAGAGCACTCTTCTACTCTACTGTGCTTCCTATGGGGTCTGAACAGTGAGCTTGCTCAGAACAAAAGAACTGTGCTTCCTACACACACGGACCATATCTAGTTCAACTCTGCTTAGGAAACTGAGAAGAACAGTAGCTCCTCTTCAGTCCAATACACTGTACTTTCTGGGAACAGACGCGAGAGCTATTTGCACTGTGTATGGCAATTGGAGCACAATAGTGACTCGTCTTACCAGAAAAAAACTCTTGCTCGTAGGACAAAAAACTGCATGTGACTCAACTCCATTTAGGACTGGGAAACAAACGCTAGCTCGCCTTACAAGAAACACACTCTGCTTTAGAGAAAAGAGCACTCTTCTACTCTGCTGTGTTTCCTATTGGGTCTGAACAGTGAGCTTGCTCAGAACAAAAGAACTGTGCTTCCTACACACACGGCCATAACTAGTTCAATTCTGCTTAGGAACCTGACAAGAACAGTAGATCCTCCTCAGTCCAATACACTGTATTTCCTTGGAACAGACGCCAGTGCTATTTGTCCTGTGTATGGCAATGGCAGCGCAATAGTGACTCTTCTTACCAGAAAACAACTCTTGCTCATAGGACCAGAAACTGCATGTGATTCAACTCCATTTAGGACTGGGAAACAAACGCATGCTCACCTTACAAGAAACACACTCTGCTTTAGAGAAAAGAGCACTCTTCTACTCTACTGTGTTTCCTATGGGGTCCAAACAGTGAGCTTGCTCAGAACAAAAGAACTGTGCTTCCTACACACGCGGGCCATATCTAGTTCAACTCTGCTTAGGAAACTGACAAGAACAGTAGCTCCTCTTCAGTCCAATACACTGTACTTGCTGGGAACAGACGTGAGAGCTATTTGCACTATGTATGGCAAGGGGAGCAAAATAGTGAATTTCCTTACCAGAAAACAACTCTTGCTCTTAGGACCAGAAACTGCATGTGATTCAACTCCATTTAGGACTCGGAAACAAACGCTAGGTCGCCTTACAAGAAACACACTCTGCTTTAGAGAAAAGAGCACTCTTCTACTCTACTGTGTTTCCTATGGTGTCTGAACAGTGAGCTTGCTCAGAACAAAAGAACTGTGCTTCCTACATACACGGCCATATCTAGTTCAATTTTGCTTAGGAACCTGACAAGAACAGTAGATCCTCTTCAGTCCAGTACACTGTACTTGCTGGGAACAGACGCCAGTGCTATTTGTCCTATGTATGGCAATGGCAGCGCAATAGTGACTCTTCTTACCAGAAAACAACTCTTGCTCGTAGGACTAGAAACTGCATTTGATTCAACTTCATTTAGGACTGGGAAACAAACGCTAGCTCGCCTTACAAGAAACACACTCTGCTTTAGAGAAAAGAGCACTCTTCCACTCTACTGTGTTTCCTATAGGGCCAGAACAGTGTTCTTGCTCAGAACAAAAGAACTGTGCTTCCTACACACGGGCCATAACTAGTTCAACTCTGCTTAGGAAACTGACAAGAAAAGTAGCTCCTCTTCAGTCCGATACACTGTACATGCTGGGAACAGATGCGAGTGCTATTTGCACTGTGTATGGCAATGGGAGCGCAATACTGACTTTCCTTACCAGAAAACAACTCTTGATCGTAGGACCAGAAACTGCATATGATCAACTCCATTTAGGACTGGGAAACAAATGCTAGCTCGCCTTACATGAAACACACTCTGCTTTAGAGAAAAGAGCACTCTTCTACTCTACTGTGTTTCCTATGGGGTCCAAACAGTGAGCTTGCTCAGAACAAAAGAACTGTGCTTCCTACATGCACGGACCATATCTAGTTCAGTTCTGCTTAGAAAACTGACAAGAACAGTAGCTCCTATTCAGTCCAATACACTGTACTTGCTGGGAAAAGACGCGAGTGCTATTTGCCTTGTAAAGGGCAATGGGAGCGCAATAGTGCCTTTCCTTACCAGAAAACAACTCTTGTTCATAGGACCAGAAACTTCATGTGATTCAACTCCATTTAATACTAGGAAACAAACGCTAGCTCGCCTTACAAAAACACACTCTGCTTTTGAGAAAAGAGCACTCTTCTACTCTACTGTGTTTCCTATGTGTTCCGAAAGGTGAGCTTGCTCAGAACAAAAGAACTGTGCTTCCTACACACACGGCCATATGTAGTTCAATTCTGCTTAGGAACCTGACAAGAACAGTAGTTCCTCTACAGTCCAATACACTGTACTTGCTGGGAACAGACGCCAGTGCTATTAGTCCTGTGTATGGCAATGGCAGCGCAATAGTGACTCTTCTTACCAGAAAACAACTCTTGCTCGTAGGACCAGAAACTGCATGTGATTCAACTCCATTTAGGACTGGGAAACAAATGCTAGCTCGCCTTACGTGAAACACACTCTGCATTTGAGAAAAGAACACTCTTCTACTCTATTGTGTTTCCTATCGGGTCTGAACAGTGAGCTTGCTCAGAACAAAAGAACTGTGCTTCCTACACACACGGGCCATATCTAGTTCAACTCTGCTTAGGAAACCAACAAGAACAGTAGCTCCTCTTCAGTCCAATACACTGTACTTGCGGGGAACATACGCGAGTGATATTTGCACTGTGTATGGCATTGGAGCACAATAGTGACTTGTCTTACCAGAAAACAACTCCTGCTCGTAGGACCAGAAACTGCATGTGATTCCACTCCATTTAGGACTGGGAAACAAACGCTAGCTCGCCTTACAAGAAACACATTCTGCTTTAGAGAAAAGAACACTCTTCTACTCTACTGTGTTTCCTATTGGGTCCAAACAGTGAGCTTGCTCAGAACAAAAGAACTGTGCTTCCTACACACACGGCCATATCTAGTTCAATTCTGCTTCGGAAACTGACAAGAACAGTAGATCCTCTTCAGTCCAATACACTGTAATTGCTGGGAACAGACGCCAGTGCTGTTTGTCCTGTGTATGGCAATGGCAGCGCAATAGTGACTCTTCTTAGCAGAAAACAACTCTTGCTCGTAGGACCAGAAACTGCATGTGATTCAACTTCATTTAGGACTGGGAAACAAACGCTAGCTCGCCTTACAAGAAACACACTCTGCTTTAGAGAAAAGAGCACTCTTCCACTCTACTGTGTTTCCTATAGGGCCAGAACAGTGAGCTTGCTCAAAACAAAAGAACTGTGCTTCCTACATACGGCCCATAACTAGTTCAACTCTGCTTAGGAAACTGACAAGAACAGTAGATCCTCTTCAGTCCGATACACTGTACTTGCTGGGAACAGACGCGAGTGATATTTGCACTGTGTATGGCAATGGGAGCGCAATAGTGAATTTCCTTACCAGAAAACAACTCTTGCTTGTAGGACCAGAAACTGCATGTGATTCAACTCCGTTTTGGACTGGGGAACAAGTCCTAGCTCACCTTACATGAAACACACTCTGCTTTTGAGAAAAGAGCACTCTTCTACTCTACTGTGTTTCCTATGGTGTTCCGAACAGTGAGCTTGCTCAGAACAAAAGAACTGTGCTTCCTACACACGGGCCATATCTAGTTCAACTCTGCTTAGGAAACTGACAAGAACAGTAGCTCCTCTTCAGTCCAATACACTGTACTTGTGGGAAACAGACGCGAGTGCTATTTGTCCTGTGTATGGCAATGGCAGCGCAATAGTGACTCCTCTTACCATAAAACAACTCTTGCTCTTAGGAGTAGAAAAATTCATGTGATTCAACTCCATTTAGGACTGGGAAACAAACGCTAGCTCGCCTTACAAGGAACACACTCTGCTTTAGAGAAAAGAGCACTCTTCTACTCTACTGTGTTTCCTATAGGGCCAGAACAGTGAGCTTGCTCAGAACATAAGAACGGTGCTTCCTACACACACGGGCCATATCTAGTTGAACTCTGCTTAGGAAACTGACAAGAACAGTAGAACCTCTTCAGTCCGATACACTGTACTTGCTGGAAGAGACGCGAGAGCTATTTGCACTATGTATGGCAAGGGGAGCGCAATAGTGAATTTCCTTACCAGAAAACAACTCTTGCTCTTAGGGACCAGAAACTGCATGTGATTCAACTCCATTTAGTACTGGGAAACCAACGCTAGCTCGCCTTACAAGAACACACTCTGCTTTGAGAAAAGAGCACTCTTCTACTCTACTGTGTTTCCTATGTGTTCCGAAAAGTGAGCTTGCTCAGAACAAAAAAACTGTGCTTCTACACACACAGCCATATCTAGTTCAAGTCTGCTTAGGAACCTGACAAGAACAGTAGATCCTCTTCAGCTTCAATACACTGTACTTGCTGGAACAGACACCAGTGCTATTTGTCCTGTGTATGGCAATGGCAGCGCAATAGTGACTCTTCTTACCAGAAAACAAATCTTGCTCATAGGACCAGAAACTGCATGTGATTCCACTCCATTTAGGACTGGGAAACAAACTCTAGCTCGCTTTACAAGAAACACACTCTGCTTTGAGAAAAGAGCACTCTTCTACTCTTCTGTGTTTCCTATAGGGCCATAACAGTGAGCTTGCTCAGAACAAAACAACTGTGCTTCCTACACACACGGGCCATATCTAGTTCAACTCTGCTTAGGAAATTGAGAAGAACAGTAGCTCCTTTTCAGTCCAATACACTGTACTTGCTGGGAACAGACGGGAGGGCTATTTGCACTGTGTATGGCAATGGGGAGCGCAATAGTGACTTTTCTTACCAGAAAACAACTCTTGCTCGTAGGACCAGAAACTGCATGTGATTCCACTCCATTTAGGACTGGAAACAAACGCTAGCTCGCCTTACAAGAAACACATTGTGCTTTAGAGATAAGAGCACTCTTCTACTCTTACTGTGTTTCCTATGGGGTCCAAACAGTGAGCTTGCTCAGAACAAAACAACTGTGCTCCTACACACACCGGCATATCTTGTTCAATTCTGCTTCGGAACCTGACAAGAACAGTAGCTCCTCTTCATTCCGATACACTGTACTTGCTGGGAACAGACGCGAGAGCTATTTGCACTATGTATGGCAAGGGGAGCACAATAGTGGATTTCCTTACAAGAAAACAACTCTTGCTCTTAGGACCAGAAACTGCAATGTGATTCAACTCCATTTAGGACTGGAAAACAAACGCTAGCTCGCCTTACAAGAACACACTCTGCTTTTGAGAAAAGAGCACTCTTCTACTCTACTGTGTTTCCTATAGTGCCAGAACAGTGAGCTTGCTCAAAACAAAAGAACTGTGCTTCCTACATACGGCCATAACTAGTTCAACTCTGCTTAGGAAACTGACAAGAACAGTAGATCCTCTTCAGTCCGATACACTGTACTTGCTGGGAACAGACGCGAGTGATATTTGCACTGTGTATGGCAATGGGAGCCCAATAGTGAATTTCCTTACCAGAAAACAACTCTTGCTTGTAGGACCAGAAACTGCATGTGATTCAAATCCGTTTTGGACTGGGGAACAAGTCCTAGCTCGCCTTACATGAAACACACTCTGCTTTTGAGAAAAGAGCACTCTTCTACTCTACTGTGTTTCCTATGGTGTCCGAACAGTGAGCTTGCTCAGAACAAAAGAACTGTGCTTCCTACACACGGGCCATATCTAGTTCAACTCTGCTTAGGAAACTGACAAGAACAGTAGCTCCTCTTCAGTCCAATACACTGTACTTGTGGGAAACAGACGCGAGTGCTATTTGTCCTGTGTATGGCAATGGCAGCGCAATAGTGACTCCTCTTACCATAAAACAACTCTTGCTCTTAGGAGTAGAAAATTCATGTGATTCAACTCCATTTAGGACTGGGAAACAAACGCTAGCTCGCCTTACAAGAAACACACTCTGCTTTAGAGAAAAGAGCACTCTTCTACTCTACTGTGTTTCCTATAGGGCCAGAACAGTGAGCTTTCTCAGAACATAAGAACGGTGCTTCCTACACACACGGGCCATATCTAGTTGAACTCTGCTTAGGAAACTGACAAGAACAGTAGATCCTCTTCAGTCCGATACACTGTACTTGCTGGGAAGAGACGCGAGAGCTATTTGCACTATGTATGGCAAGGGAGCGCAATAGTGAATTTCCTTACCAGAAAACAACTCTTGCTCTTAGGACCAGAAACTGCATTGATTCAACTCCATTTAGTACTGGGAAACCAACGCTAGCTCGCCTTACAAGAACACACTCTGCTTTTGAGAAAAGAGCACTCTTCTACTCTACTGTGTTTCCTATGTGTTCCGAAAAGTGAGCTTGCTTCGAACAAAAAAACTGTGCTTCCTACACACACAGGCATATCTAGTTCAAGTCTGCTTAGGAACCTGACAAGAACAGTAGATCCTCTTCAGTTCAATACACTGTACTTGCTGGGAACAGACGCCAGTGCTATTTGTCCTGTGTATGGCAATGGCAGCGCAATAGTGACTCTTCTTACCAGAAAACAAATCTTGCTCATAGGACCAGAAACTGCATGTGATTCCACTCCATTTAGGACTGGGAAACAAACTCTAGCTCGCTTTACAAGAAACACACTCTGCTTTTGAGAAAAGAGCACTCTTCTACTCTTCTGTGTTTCCTATAGGGCCATAACAGTGAGCTTGCTCAGAACAAAACAACTGTGCTTCCTACACACACGGGCCATATCTAGTTCAACTCTGCTTAGGAAATTGAGAAGAACAGTAGCTCCTTTTCAGTCCAATACACTGTACTTGCTGGGAACAGACGGGAGGGCTATTTGCACTGTGTATGGCAATGGAGCGCAATAGTGACTTTCCTTACCAGAAAACAACTCTTGCTCGTAGGACCAGAAACTGCATGTGATTCCACTCCATTTAGGACTGGGAAATCAAACGCTAGCTCGCCTTACAAGAAACACATTGTGCTTTAGAGATAAGAGCACTCTTCTACTCTACTGTGTTTCCTATGGGGTCCAAACAGTGAGCTTGCTCAGAACAAAACAACTGTGCTTCCTACACACACGGCCATATCTTGTTCAATTCTGCTTCGGGACCTGACAAGAACAGTAGATCCTCTTCAGTCCAATACACTGTAATTGCTGGGAACAGACGCCAGTGCTGTTTGTCCTGTGTATGGCAATGGCAGCGCAATAGTGACTCTTCTTACCAGAAAACAACTCTTGCTCATAGGACCAGAAACTGCATGTGATTCAACTTCATTTAGGACTGGGAAATAAACGCTAGCTCGCCTTACAAGAAACACACTCTGCTTTAGAGAAAAGAGCACTCTTCCACTCTACTGTGTTTCCTATAGGGCCAGAACAGTGAGCTTGCTCAGAACAAAAGAACTGTGCTTCCTACACACGGGCCATAACTAGTTCAACTCTGCTTAGGAAACTGACAAAAACAGTAGCTCCTCTTCATTCCGATACACTGTACTTGCTGGGAACAGACGCGAGAGCTATTTGCACTATGTATGGCAAGGGGGAGCACAATAGTGGATTTCCTTACAAGAAAACAACTCTTGCTCTTAGGACCAGAAACTGCATGTGATTCAACTCCATTTAGGACTGGAAAACAAACGCTAGCTCACCTTACAAGAACACACTCTGCTTTGAGAAAAAGAGCACTCTTCTACTCTACTGTGTTTCCTATAGGGCCAGAACAGTGAGCTTGCTCAAAACAAAAGAACTGTGCTTCCTACATACGGCCCATAACTAGTTCAACTCTGCTTAGGAAACTGACAAGAACAGTAGATCCTCTTCAGTCCGATACACTGTACTTGCTGGAACAGACGCGAGTGCTATTTGCACTGTGTATGTCAATGGGAGCGCAATAGTGACTTTCCTTACCAGAAAGCAACTCTTGCTCATAGAACCAGAAACTGCATGTGATTCAACTCCATTTAGGACTGGGGACCAAGTGGTAGCTCGCCTTACATGAAACACACTCTGCTTTTGAGAAAGAGCACTCTTCTCTACTCTACTGTGTTTCCTATGGGGTCCGAACAGTGAGCTTGCTCAGAACAAAAGAACTGTGATTCCTACACACACGGGCCATATCTAGTTCAACTCTGCTTAGGAAACAAACAAGAACAGTAGCTCCTCTTCAGTCTGAAACACTGTACTTGCTGGGAACAGACGCCAGTGCTATTTGTCCTGTGTATGGCAATGGCAGCGCAATAGTGACTCCTCTTACCAGAAAACAACCCTTGCTCGTAGGACGAGAAACTGCATGTGATTCCACTCCATTTAGGACTGGGAAACAAATGCTAGCTCGCCTTACATGAAACACACTCTGCTTTGAGAAAAGAGCACTCTTCTTCTCTACTGTGTTTCCAATTGGCTCCGAACAGTGAGCTTGCTCAGAACAAAAGAACTGTGCTTCCTACACACACAGGCCATATATAGTTCAACTCTGCTTAGGAAACTGACAAGAACAGAAGCTCCTCTTCAATCCGATACACTGTACTTGCTGGGAACAGACGCGAGTGCTATTTTCACTGTGTATGGCAATTGGAGCACAATAGTGACTCGTCTTACCAGAAAAAAACTCTTGCTCGTAGGACAAAAAACTGCATGTGACTCAACTCCATTTAGGACTGGGAAACAAGCGCTAGCTCGCCTTACAAGAAACACACTCTGCTTTAGAGAAAAGAGCACTCTTCTACTCTACTGTGTTTCCTATGGGGCCAGAGCAGTGAGCTTGCTCAGAACATAAGAACTGTGCTTCCTACACACACGGGCCATATCTAGTTCAACTCTGCTTAGGAACCTGACAAGAACATTAGCACCTCTTCAGTCCAATACACTGTAATTGCTGGGAACAGACGCATGTGCTATTTGCACTGTGTATGGCAATGGGAGCGCAATAGTGACTTTACTTACCAGAAAACAACTCTTGCTCGTAGGACCAGAAACTGCATGTGATTCCACTCCATTTAGGACTGGGAAACAAATGCTAGCTCGCCTTACAAGAAACACACTCTGCTTTTGAGAAAAGAGCACTCTTCTACTCTATTGTGTTTCCTATAGGGCCAGAACAGTGAGCTTGCTCAGAACAAAAGAACTGTGCATCCTACACACGGGCCATAACTAGTTCAACTCTGCTTAAGAAACTGACAAGAACAGTAGCTCCTCTTCAGTCCGATACACTGTACTTGCTGGGAACAGACGCGAGTGCTATTTGCACTGTGTATGGCAATGGGAGCGCAATAGTGACTTTCCTTACCAGAAAACAACTCTTGCTCGTAGGACCAGAAACTGCATGTGATTCAACTCCATTTAGGACTGGGAAACAAACGCTAGCTCGCCTTACAAGAAACACATTGTGCTTTAGAGATAAGAGCACTCTTCTACTCTACTGTGTTTCCTATGGGGCCAGAGCAGTGAGCTTGCTCAGAACATAAGAACTGTGCTTCCTACACACACGGGCCATATCTAGTTGAACTCTGCTAGGAAATGGACAAGAACAGTAGCTCCTTTTCAGTCCAAATACACTGTACTTGCGGGGAACAGACGCGAGTGCTATTTGCACTGTGTATGGCAATTGGAGCACAATAGTGACTTGTCTTACGAAAAAACAACTCTTGCTCGTAGGACAAAAAACGGCATGTGAGTCAACTCCATTTAGGACTGGGAAACAAACGCTAGCTCGACTTCCAAGAAACACACTCTGCTTTTGAGAAAAGAGCACTCTTCTACTCTACTGGGTTTTCTATAGGGTCCAAACAGTGAGCTTGCTCAGAACAAAAGAACTGTGCTTCCTACACACACGGCCATATCTAGTTCAAGTCTGCTTAGGAACCTGACAAGAACAGTAGATCCTCTTCAGTCCAATACACTGTACTTGCTGGGAACAGACGCCAGTGCTCTTTGTCCTGTGTATGGCAATGGCAGCGCAATAGTGACTCTTCTTACCATAAAACAACTCTTGCTCTTAGGACTAGAAACTGCATGTGAATCAACTCCATTTAAGACTGGGAAACAAACGCTAGCTGGCCCTACAGGAAACACACTCTGCTTTAGAGAAAAGAGCACTCTTCTACTCTACTGTGTTTCCTATAGGGCCAGAACAATGAGCTTGCTCAAAACAAAAGAATTGTGCTTCCTACATACGGGCCATAACTAGTTCAACTCTGCTTAGGAAACTGACAAGAACAGTAGCTCCTCTTCAGTCCGATACACTGTACTTGCTGCGGAACACAGGCGAGTGCTATTTGCACTGTGTATGGCAATGGGAGCGCAATAGTGACTTTCCTTACCAGAAAACAACTCTTGCTCGTAGGACCAGAAACTGCATGTGATTCAACTCCATTTAGGACTGGGAAACAAGTGCTAGCTCGCCTTACATGAAACACACTCTGCTTTTGAGAAAAGAGCACTCTTCTACTCTACTGTGTTTCCTATGGGGACCAAACAGTGAGCTTGCTCAGAACAAAAGAACTGCGCCTCCTACACACACGGGCCATATCTAGGTCAACTCTGCTTAGGATACAAACAAGAACAGTAGCTCCTCTTCAGTCCAATACACTGTACTTGCGGGGAACAGACGCGAGTGCTATTTGCACTGTGTATGGCAATTGGAGCACAATAGTGACTTGTCTTACGAGAAAACAACTCTTGCTCGTAGGACAAAAAACTGCATGTGAGTCAACTCCATTTAGAACTGGGAAACAAACGCTAGCTCGCCTTACATGAAAACACACTCTGCTTTTGAGAAAAGAGCACTCTTCTACTCTACTGTGTTTCCTATGTGTTCTGAAAAGTGAGCTTTGCTCAGAACAAAAAAACTGTGCTTCCTACACACAAGGCCATATCTAGTTCAAGTCTGCTTAGGAACCTGACAAAAACTGTAGATCCTCTTCAGTCCAATACACTGTACTTGCTGGGAACAGACGCCAGTGCTATTTGTCCTGTGTATGGCAATGGCAGCACAATAGTGACTCTTCTTACCAGAAAACAACCCTCGCTCGTAGGACGAGAAACTGCATGTGATTCTACTCCATTTAGGACTGGGAAACAAATGCTAGCTCGCCTTACATGAAACACACTCTGCTTTTGAGAAAAGAGCACTCTTCTACTCTACTGTGTTTCTATTTGGCTCCGAACAGTGAGCTTGCTCAGAACAAAAGAACTGTGCTTCCTACACACGGGCCCATAACTAGTTCAACTCTGCTTAGGAAACTGAAAGGAACAGTAGCTACTCTTCAGTCAGATACACTGTACTTGCTGGGAACAGACGGTCGAGTAGTGCTATTTGCACTGTGTATGGCAATGGGAGCACAATAGTGACTTTCCTTACCAGAAAACAACTCTTGCTCCTAGGACCAGAAACTGCATGTGATTCAACTCCATTTAGGACTGGGAAAGAAATGCTGGCTCGCCTTACAAGAAACACACTCTGCTTTTGAGAAAAGAGCACTCTTCTACTCTACTGTGTTTCCTATGGGGTCCGAACAGTGAGCTTGCTCAGAACAAAAGAACTGTGCTTTCTACACACACGGCCATATCTAATTCAACTCTGCTTAGGATACAAACAAGAACAGTAGCTCCTCTTCAGTCCAATACACTGTATTTGCGGGGAACAGACGCCAGTGCTATTTGCACTGTGTATGGCATTGGAGCACAATAGTGACTTGTCTTATGAGAAAATAATTCTTGCTCGTTGGACAAAAAACTGCATGTGACTCAACTCCATTTAGGACTGGGAAACAAACGCTAGCTCAACTTCCAAGAAACACACTCTGCTTTTGAGAAAAGAGCACTCTTCTACTCTACTGTGTTTCCTATGTGTTTCGAAAAATGAGCTTGCTCAGAACAAAAAAACTGTGCTTCCTACACACATGGCCATATCTAGTTCAAGTCTGCTTAGGAACCTGACAAGAACAGTAGATCCTCTTCAGTCCAATACACTGTACTTGCTGGGAACAGACGCCAGTGCTATTTGTCCTGTGTATGGCAATGGCAGCGCAATAGTGACTCTTCTTACCAGAAAACAACTCTTGCTTGTAGGACCAGAAACTGCATGTGATTCAACTCCATTTAGGACTAGGAAAGAAACGCTAGCTCGCCTTACAAAAACACACTCTGCTTTTGAGAAAAGAGCACTCTTCTACTCTACTGTATTTCCAATAGGGCCAGAACAGTGAGCTTGTTCAGAACATAAGAAGTGTGCTTCCTACACACACGGGCCATATCTAGTTCAACTCTGCTTAGGAAACTGACAAGAACAGTAGCTCCTCTTCAGTCTGATACACTGTACTTGCTGGGAATAGACACGAGAGCTATTTCCACTATGTATGGCAAGGGGAGCGCAATAGTGACTTTCCAAACAACTCTTGCTCTTAGGACCAGAAACTTCATGAGATTCAACTCCATTTAGGACTGGAAAACAAACGCTAGCTCGCCTTATAAGAAACACACTCTGCTTTTGAGAAAAGAGCACTCTTCTACTCTACTTTGTTTCTTATGGTGTCCGAACAGTGAGCTTGCTCAGAACAAAACAGCTGTGCTTCCTACACACACGGCCATATCTAGTTCAATTCTGCTTAGGAACCTGACAAGAACAGTAGATCCTCTTCAGTCCAATACACTGTACATGCGGGGAACAGACGTGAGTGCTATTTGCACTGTGTATGGCATTGGAGCACAATAGTGACTTGTCTTACCAGAAAACAACTCTTGCTCGTAGGACACAAAACTGCATGTG
>NW_026737593.1:0-36410 GCF_949786415.1 Peromyscus eremicus | reverse complement strand
AAGAAACACACTCTGCTTTTGAGAAAACAGCACTCTTCTACTCTCCTGTGTTTCCTATAGGGCCAGAACAGTGAGCTTGCTCAGAACAAAAGAACTGTGCTTCCTACACACACGGGGCATATCTAGTTCAACTCTGCTTAGGAAACTGACAAGAACAGTAGCTTCTCTTCAGTCCAATACATTGCACTTGCTGGGAACAGACGCAAGTGCTATTTGCACTGTGTATGGCAATGGGAGCGCAATAGTGACTCTCCTTAGCAGAAAACAACTCTTGCTCGTAGGACCAGAAACTGCATGGGATTCAACTCCGTTTAGGACTGGGAAACAAACGCTAGCTCGCCTTACAAGAAACACACTCTGCTTTTGAGAAAACAGCACTCTTCTACTCTCCTGTGTTTTTTATAGGGCCAGAACAGTGAGCTTGCTCAGAACAAAAGAACTGTGCTTCCTACACACACGGGGCATATCTAGTTCAACTCTGCTTAGGAAACTGACAAGAACAGTAGCTTCTCTTCAGTCCAATACACTGCACTTGCTGGGAACAGACGCAAGTGCTATTTGCACTGTGTATGGCAATGGGAGCGCAATAGTGACTCTTCTTAGCAGAAAACAACTCTTGCTCGTAGGACCAGAAACTGCATGGGATTCAACTCCGTTTAGGACTGGGAAACAAACGCTAGCTCGCCTTACAAAAAACACACTCTGCTTTTGAGAAAACAGCACTCTTCTACTCTCCTGTGTTTCCTATAGGGCCAGAACAGTGAGCTTGCTCAGAACAAAAGAACTGTGCTTCCTACACACACGGGGCATATCTAGTTCAACTCTGCTTAGGAAACTGACAAGAACAGTAGCTTCTCTTCAGTCCAATACACTGCACTTGCTGGGAACAGACGCAAGTGCTATTTGCACTGTGTATGGCAAAGGGAGCGCAATAGTGACTCTTAGCAGAAAACAACTCTTGCTCGTAGGACCAGAAACTGCATGGGATTCAACTCCGTTTAGGACTGGGAAACAAACGCTAGCTCGCCTTACAAGAAACACACTCTGCTTTTGAGAAAACAGCACTCTTCTACTCTCCTGTGTTTCCTATAGGGCCAGAACAGTGAGCTTGCTCAGAACAAAGGAACTGTGCTTCCTACACACACGGGGCATATCTAGTTCAACTCTGCTTAGGAAACTGACAAGAACAGTAGCTTCTCTTCAGTCCAATACACTGCACTTGCTGGGAACAGACGCAAGTGCTATTTGCACTGTGTATGGCAAAGGGAGCGCAATAGTGACTCTTCTTAGCAGAAAACAACTCTTGCTCGTAGGACCAGAAACTGCATGGGATTCAACTCCGTTTAGGACTGGGAAACAAACGCTAGCTCGCCTTACAAGAAACACACTCTGCTTTTGAGAAAACAGCACTCTTCTACTCTCCTGTGTTTCCTATAGGGCCAGAACAGTGAGCTTGCTCAGAACAAAAGAACTGTGCTTCCTACACACACGGGGCATATCTAGTTCAACTCTGCTTAGGAAACTGACAAGAACAGTAGCTTCTCTTCAGTCCAATACACTGCACTTGCTGGGAACAGACGCAAGTGCTATTTGCACTGTGTATGGCAAAGGGAGCGCAATAGTGACTCTTCTTAGCAGAAAACAACTCTTGCTCGTAGGACCAGAAACTGCATGGGATTCAACTCCGTTTAGGACTGGGAAACAAACGCTAGCTCGCCTTACAAGAAACACATTCTGCTTTTGAGAAAACAGCACTCTTCTACTCTCCTGTGTTTCCTATAGGGCCAGAACAGTGAGCTTGCTCAGAACAAAAGAACTGTGCTTCCTACACACACGGGGCATATCTAGTTCAACTCTGCTTAGGAAACTGACAAGAACAGTAGCTTCTCTTCAGTCCAATACACTGCACTTGCTGGGAACAGACGCAAGTGCTATTTGCACTGTGTATGGCAATGGGAGCACAATAGTGACTCTCCTTAGCAGAAAACAACTCTTGCTCGTAGGACCAGAAACTGCATGGGATTCAACTCCGTTTAGGACTGGGAAACAAACGCTAGCTCGCCTTACAAGAAACACACTCTGCTTTTGAGAAAACAGCACTCTTCTACTCTCCTGTGTTTCCTATAGGGCCAGAACAGTGAGCATGCTCAGAACAAAAGAACTGTGCTTCCTACACTCACGGGGCATATCTAGTTCAACTCTGCTTAGGAAACTAACAAGAACAGTAGCTTCTCTTCAGTCCAATACACTGCACTTGCTGGGAACAGACGCAAGTGCTATTTGCACTGTGTATGGCAAAGGGAGCGCAATAGTGACTCTTCTTAGCAGAAAACAACTCTTGCTTGTAGGACCAGAAATTGCATGGGATTCAACTCCGTTTAGGACTGGGAAACAAACGCTAGCTCGCCTTACAAGAAACACACTCTGCTTTTGAGAAAACAGCATTCTTCTACTCTCCTGTGTTTCCTGTAGGGCCAGCACAGTGAGCTTGCTCAGAACAAAAGAACTGTGCTTCCTCCACACACGGGGCATATCTAGTTCAACTCTGTTTAGGAAACTGACAAGAACAGTAGCTTCTCTTCAGTCCAATACACTGCACTTGCTGGGTACAGACGCAAGTGCTATTTGCACTGTGTATGGCAATGGAGCGCAATAGTGACTCTCCTTAGCAGAAAACAACTCTTGCTCGTAGGACCAGAAACTGCATGGGATTCAACTCCGTTTAGGACTGGGAAACAAACGCTAGCTCGCCTTACAAGAAACACACTCTGCTTTTGAGAAAACAGCACTCTTCTACTCTCCTGTGTTTCCTATAGGGCCAGAACAGTGAGCTTGCTCAGAACAAAAGAACTGTGCTTCCTACACTCACGGGGCATATCTAGTTCAACTCTGCTTAGGAAACTGACAAGAACAGTAGCTTCTCTTCAGTCCAATACACTGCACTTGCTGGGAACAGACGCAAGTGCTATTTGCACTGTGTATGACAAAGGGAGCGCAATAGTGACTCTTCTTAGCAGAAAACAACTCTTGCTCGTAGGACCAGAAACTGCATGGGATTCAACTCCGTTTAGGACTGGGAAACAAACGCTAGCTCGCCTTACAAGAAACACACTCTGCTTTTGAGAAAACAGCACTCTTCTACTCTCCTGTGTTTCCTATAGGGCCAGAACAGTGAGCTTGCTCAGAACAAAAGAACTGTGCTTCCTACACACACGGGGCATATCTAGTTCAACTCTGCTTAGGAAACTGACAAGAACAGTAGCTTCTCTTCAGTCCAATACACTGCACTTGCTGGGAACAGACGCAAGTGCTATTTGCACTGTGTATGGCAAAGGGAGCGCAATAGTGACTCTTCTTAGCAGAAAACAACTCTTGCTCGTAGGACCAGAAACTGCATGGGATTCAACTCCGTTTAGGACTGGGAAACAAACGCTAGCTCGCCTTACAAGAAACACACTCTGCTTTTGAGAAAACAGCACTCTTCTACTCTCCTGTGTTTCCTATAGGGCCAGAACAGTGAGCTTGCTCAGAACAAAAGAACTGTGCTTCCTACACACACGGGGCATATCTAGTTCAACTCTGCTTAGGAAACTGACAAGAACAGTAGCTTCTCTTCAGTCCAATACACTGCACTTGCTGGGAACAGACGCAAGTGCTATTTGCACTGTGTATGGCAATGGGAGCACAATAGTGACTCTTCTTAGCAGAAAACAACTCTTGCTCGTAGGACCAGAAACTGCATGGGATTCAACTCCGTTTAGGACTGGGAAACAAACGCTAGCTCGCCTTACAAGAAACACACTCTGCTTTTGAGAAAACAGCACTCTTCTACTCTCCTGTGTTTCCTATAGGGCCAGAACAGTGAGCTTGCTCAGAACAAAAGAACTGTGCTTCCTACACACACGGGGCATATCTAGTTCAACTCTGCTTAGGAAACTGACAAGAACAGTAGCTTCTCTTCAGTCCAATACACTGCACTTGCTGGAACAGACACAAGTGCTATTTGCACTGTGTATGGCAAAGGGAGCACAATAGTGACTCTTCTTAGCAGAAAACAACTCTTGCTCGTAGGACCAGAAACTGCATGGGATTCAACTCCGTTTAGGACTGGGAAACAAACGCTAGCTCGCCTTACAAGAAACACACTCTGCTTTTGAGAAAACAGCACTCTTCTACTCTCCTGTGTTTCCTATAGGGCCAGAACAGTGAGCTTGCTCAGAACAAAAGAACTGTGCTTCCTACACACACGGGGCATATCTAGTTCAACTCTGCTTAGGAAACTGACAAGAACAGTAGCTTCTCTTCAGTCCAATACACTGCACTTGCTGGGAACAGACGCAAGTGCTATTTGCACTGTGTATGGCAAGGGGAGCGCAATAGTGACTCTCCTTAGCAGAAAACAACTCTTGCTCGTAGGACCAGAAACTGCATGGGATTCAACTCCGTTTAGGACTGGGAAACAAACGCTAGCTCGCCTTACAAGAAACACACTCTGCTTTTGAGAAAACAGCACTCTTCTACTCTCCTGTGTTTCCTATAGGGCCAGAACAGTGAGCTTGCTCAGAACAAAAGAACTGTGCTTCCTACACACACGGGGCATATCTAGTTCAACTCTGCTTAGGAAACTGACAAGAACAGTAGCTTCTCTTCAGTCCAATACACTGCACTTGCTGGGAACAGACGCAAGTGCTATTTGCACTGTGTATGGCAAAGGGAGCACAATAGTGACTCTTCTTAGCAGAAAACAACTCTTGCTCGTAGGACCAGAAACTGCATGGGATTCAACTCCGTTTAGGACTGGGAAACAAACGCTAGCTCGCCTTACAAGAAACACACTCTGCTTTTGAGAAAACAGCACTCTTCTACTCTCCTGTGTTTCCTATAGGGCCAGAACAGTGAGATTGCTCAGAACTAAAGAACTGTGCTTCCTACACACACGGGGCATATCTAGTTCAACTCTGCTTAGGAAACTGACAAGAACAGTAGCTTCTCTTCAGTCCAATACACTGCACTTGCTGGGAACAGACGCAAGTGCTATTTGCACTGTGTATGGCAAAGGGAGCGCAATAGTGACTCTTAGCAGAAAACAACTCTTGCTCGTAGGACCAGAAACTGCATGGGATTCAACTCCGTTTAGGACTGGGAAACAAACGCTAGCTCGCCTTACAAGAAACACACTCTGCTTTTGAGAAAACAGCACTCTTCTACTCTCCTGTGTTTCCTATAGGGCCAGAACAGTGAGCTTGCTCAGAACAAAAGAACTGTGCTTCCTACACACACGGGGCATATCTAGTTCAGCTCTGCTTAGGAAACTGACAAGAACAGTAGCTTCTCTTCAGTCCAATACACTGCACTTGCTGGGAACAGACGCAAGTGCTATTTGCACTGTGTATGGCAATGGGAGCGCAATAGTGACTCTCCTTAGCAGAAAACAACTCTTGCTCGTAGGACCAGAAACTGCATGGGATTCAACTCCGTTTAGGACTGGGAAACAAACGCTAGCTCGCCTTACAAGAAACACACTCTGCTTTTGAGAAAACAGCACTCTTCTACTCTCCTGTGTTTCCTATAGGGCCAGAACAGTGAGCTTGCTCAGAACAAAAGAACTGTGCTTCCTACACACACGGGGCATATCTAGTTCAACTCTGCTTAGGAAACTGACAAGAACAGTAGCTTCTCTTCAGTCCAATACACTGCACTTGCTGGGAACAGACGCAAGTGCTATTTGCACTGTGTATGGCAAAGGGAGCGCAATAGTGACTCTTAGCAGAAAACAACTCTTGCTCGTAGGACCAGAAACTGCATGGGATTCAACTCCGTTTAGGACTGGGAAACAAACGCTAGCTCGCCTTACAAGAAACACACTCTGCTTTTGAGAAAACAGCACTCTTCTACTCTCCTGTGTTTCCTATAGGGCCAGAACAGTGAGCTTGCTCAGAACAAAAGAACTGTGCTTCCTACACACACGGGGCATATCTAGTTCAGCTCTGCTTAGGAAACTGACAAGAACAGTAGCTTCTCTTCAGTCCAATACACTGCACTTGCTGGGAACAGACGCAAGTGCTATTTGCACTGTGTATGGCAATGGGAGCGCAATAGTGACTCTCCTTAGCAGAAAACAACTCTTGCTCGTAGGACCAGAAACTGCATGGGATTCAACTCCGTTTAGGACTGGGAAACAAACGCTAGCTCGCCTTACAAGAAACACACTCTGCTTTTGAGAAAACAGCACTCTTCTACTCTCCTGTGTTTCCTATAGGGCCAGAACAGTGAGCTTGCTCAGAACAAAAGAACTGTGCTTCCTACACACACGGGGCATATCTAGTTCAACTCTGCTTAGGAAACTGACAAGAACAGTAGCTTCTCTTCAGTCCAATACACTGCACTTGCTGGGAACAGACGCAAGTGCTATTTGCACTGTGTATGGCAATGGGAGCGCAATAGTGACTCTCCTTAGCAGAAAACAACTCTTGCTCGTAGGACCAGAAACTGCATGGGATTCAACTCCGTTTAGGACTGGGAAACAAACGCTAGCTCGCCTTACAAGAAACACACTCTGCTTTTGAGAAAACAGCACTCTTCTACTCTCCTGTGTTTTTTATAGGGCCAGAACAGTGAGCTTGCTCAGAACAAAAGAACTGTGCTTCCTACACACACGGGGCATATCTAGTTCAACTCTGCTTAGGAAACTGACAAGAACAGTAGCTTCTCTTCAGTCCAATACACTGCACTTGCTGGGAACAGACGCAAGTGCTATTTGCACTGTGTATGGAAATGGGAGCGCAATAGTGACTCTTCTTAGCAGAAAACAACTCTTGCTCGTAGGACCAGAAACTGCATGGGATTCAACTCCGTTTAGGACTGGGAAACAAACGCTAGCTCGCCTTACAAGAAACACACTCTGCTTTTGAGAAAACAGCACTCTTCTACTCTCCTGTGTTTCCTATAGGGCCAGAACAGTGAGCTTGCTCAGAACAAAAGAAGTGTGCTTCCTACACACACGGGGCATATCTAGTTCAACTCTGCTTAGGAAACTGACAAGAACAGTAGCTTCTCTTCAGTCCAATACACTGCACTTGCTGGGAACAGACGCAAGTGCTATTTGCACTGTGTATGGCAATGGGAGCACAATAGTGACTCTTCTTAGCAGAAAACAACTCTTGCTCGTAGGACCAGAAACTGCATGGGATTCAACTCCGTTTAGGACTGGGAAACAAACGCTAGCTCGCCTTACAAGAAACACACTCTGCTTTTGAGAAAACAGCACTCTTCTACTCTCCTGTGTTTCCTATAGGGCCAGAACAGTGAGCTTGCTCAGAACAAAAGAACTGTGCTTCCTACACTCACGGGGCATATCTAGTTCAACTCTGCTTAGGAAACTGACAAGAACAGTAGCTTCTCTTCAGTCCAATACACTGCACTTGCTGGGAACAGACGCAAGTGCTATTTGCACTGTGTATGACAAAGGGAGCGCAATAGTGACTCTTCTTAGCAGAAAACAACTCTTGCTCGTAGGACCAGAAACTGCATGGGATTCAACTCCGTTTAGGACTGGGAAACAAACGCTAGCTCGCCTTACAAGAAACACACTCTGCTTTTGAGAAAACAGCACTCTTCTACTCTCCTGTGTTTCCTATAGGGCCAGAACAGTGAGCTTGCTCAGAACAAAAGAACTGTGCTTCCTACACACACGGGGCATATCTAGTTCAACTCTGCTTAGGAAACTGACAAGAACAGTAGCTTCTCTTCAGTCCAATACACTGCACTTGCTGGGAACAGACGCAAGTGCTATTTGCACTGTGTATGGCAAAGGGAGCGCAATAGTGACTCTTCTTAGCAGAAAACAACTCTTGCTCGTAGGACCAGAAACTGCATGGGATTCAACTCCGTTTAGGACTGGGAAACAAACGCTAGCTCGCCTTACAAGAAACACACTCTGCTTTTGAGAAAACAGCACTCTTCTACTCTCCTGTGTTTCCTATAGGGCCAGAACAGTGAGCTTGCTCAGAACAAAAGAACTGTGCTTCCTACACACACGGGGCATATCTAGTTCAACTCTGCTTAGGAAACTGACAAGAACAGTAGCTTCTCTTCAGTCCAATACACTGCACTTGCTGGGAACAGACGCAAGTGCTATTTGCACTGTGTATGGCAATGGGAGCACAATAGTGACTCTTCTTAGCAGAAAACAACTCTTGCTCGTAGGACCAGAAACTGCATGGGATTCAACTCCGTTTAGGACTGGGAAACAAACGCTAGCTCGCCTTACAAGAAACACACTCTGCTTTTGAGAAAACAGCACTCTTCTACTCTCCTGTGTTTCCTATAGGGCCAGAACAGTGAGCTTGCTCAGAACAAAAGAACTGTGCTTCCTACACACACGGGGCATATCTAGTTCAACTCTGCTTAGGAAACTGACAAGAACAGTAGCTTCTCTTCAGTCCAATACACTGCACTTGCTGGGAACAGACACAAGTGCTATTTGCACTGTGTATGGCAAAGGGAGCACAATAGTGACTCTTCTTAGCAGAAAACAACTCTTGCTCGTAGGACCAGAAACTGCATGGGATTCAACTCCGTTTAGGACTGGGAAACAAACGCTAGCTCGCCTTACAAGAAACACACTCTGCTTTTGAGAAAACAGCACTCTTCTACTCTCCTGTGTTTCCTATAGGGCCAGAACAGTGAGCTTGCTCAGAACAAAAGAACTGTGCTTCCTACACACACGGGGCATATCTAGTTCAACTCTGCTTAGGAAACTGACAAGAACAGTAGCTTCTCTTCAGTCCAATACACTGCACTTGCTGGGAACAGACGCAAGTGCTATTTGCACTGTGTATGGCAAGGGGAGCGCAATAGTGACTCTCCTTAGCAGAAAACAACTCTTGCTCGTAGGACCAGAAACTGCATGGGATTCAACTCCGTTTAGGACTGGGAAACAAACGCTAGCTCGCCTTACAAGAAACACACTCTGCTTTTGAGAAAACAGCACTCTTCTACTCTCCTGTGTTTCCTATAGGGCCAGAACAGTGAGCTTGCTCAGAACAAAAGAACTGTGCTTCCTACACACACGGGGCATATCTAGTTCAACTCTGCTTAGGAAACTGACAAGAACAGTAGCTTCTCTTCAGTCCAATACACTGCACTTGCTGGGAACAGACGCAAGTGCTATTTGCACTGTGTATGGCAAAGGGAGCACAATAGTGACTCTTCTTAGCAGAAAACAACTCTTGCTCGTAGGACCAGAAACTGCATGGGATTCAACTCCGTTTAGGACTGGGAAACAAACGCTAGCTCGCCTTACAAGAAACACACTCTGCTTTTGAGAAAACAGCACTCTTCTACTCTCCTGTGTTTCCTATAGGGACAGAACAGTGAGATTGCTCAGAACTAAAGAACTGTGCTTCCTACACACACGGGGCATATCTAGTTCAACTCTGCTTAGGAAACTGACAAGAACAGTAGCTTCTCTTCAGTCCAATACACTGCACTTGCTGGGAACAGACGCAAGTGCTATTTGCACTGTGTATGGCAAAGGGAGCGCAATAGTGACTCTTAGCAGAAAACAACTCTTGCTCGTAGGACCAGAAACTGCATGGGATTCAACTCCGTTTAGGACTGGGAAACAAACGCTAGCTCGCCTTACAAGAAACACACTCTGCTTTTGAGAAAACAGCACTCTTCTACTCTCCTGTGTTTCCTATAGGGCCAGAACAGTGAGCTTGCTCAGAACAAAAGAACTGTGCTTCCTACACACACGGGGCATATCTAGTTCAGCTCTGCTTAGGAAACTGACAAGAACAGTAGCTTCTCTTCAGTCCAATACACTGCACTTGCTGGGAACAGACGCAAGTG
This sequence comes from Peromyscus eremicus, assembly GCF_949786415.1. Taxonomy (NCBI): domain Eukaryota; kingdom Metazoa; phylum Chordata; class Mammalia; order Rodentia; family Cricetidae; genus Peromyscus; species Peromyscus eremicus. Next base: position 26,555 of record NW_026737593.1, on the reverse strand, counting down.
CTATTTGCACTGTGTATGGCAATGGGAGCGCAATAGTGACTCTCCTTAGCAGAAAACAACTCTTGCTCGTAGGACCAGAAACTGCATGGGATTCAACTCCGTTTAGGACTGGGAAACAAATGCTAGCTCGCCTTACAAGAAACACACTCTGCTTTTGAGAAAACAGCACTCTTCTACTCTCCTGTGTTTCCTATAGGGCCAGAACAGTGAGCTTGCTCAGAACAAAAGAACTGTGCTTCCTACACACACGGGGCATATCTAGTTCAACTCTGCTTAGGAAACTGACAAGAACAGTAGCTTCTCTTCAGTCCAATACACTGCACTTGCTGGGAACAGACGCAAGTGCTATTTGCACTGTGTATGGCAAAGGGAGCGCAATAGTGACTCTTAGCAGAAAACAACTCTTGCTCGTAGGACCAGAAACTGCATGGGATTCAACTCCGTTTAGGACTGGGAAACAAACGCTAGCTCGCCTTACAAGAAACACACTCTGCTTTTGAGAAAACAGCACTCTTCTACTCTCCTGTGTTTCCTATAGGGCCAGAACAGTGAGCTTGCTCAGAACAAAAGAACTGTGCTTCCTACACACACGGGGCATATCTAGTTCAGCTCTGCTTAGGAAACTGACAAGAACAGTAGCTTCTCTTCAGTCCAATACACTGCACTTGCTGGGAACAGACGCAAGTGCTATTTGCACTGTGTATGGCAATGGGAGCGCAATAGTGACTCTCCTTAGCAGAAAACAACTCTTGCTCGTAGGACCAGAAACTGCATGGGATTCAACTCCGTTTAGGACTGGGAAACAAACGCTAGCTCGCCTTACAAGAAACACACTCTGCTTTTGAGAAAACAGCACTCTTCTACTCTCCTGTGTTTCCTATAGGGCCAGAACAGTGAGCTTGCTCAGAACAAAAGAACTGTGCTTCCTACACACACGGGGCATATCTAGTTCAACTCTGCTTAGGAAACTGACAAGAACAGTAGCTTCTCTTCAGTCCAATACACTGCACTTGCTGGGAACAGACGCAAGTGCTATTTGCACTGTGTATGGCAATGGGAGCGCAATAGTGACTCTCCTTAGCAGAAAACAACTCTTGCTCGTAGGACCAGAAACTGCATGGGATTCAACTCCGTTTAGGACTGGGAAACAAACGCTAGCTCGCCTTACAAGAAACACACTCTGCTTTTGAGAAAACAGCACTCTTCTACTCTCCTGTGTTTTTTATAGGGCCAGAACAGTGAGCTTGCTCAGAACAAAAGAACTGTGCTTCCTACACACACGGGGCATATCTAGTTCAACTCTGCTTAGGAAACTGACAAGAACAGTAGCTTCTCTTCAGTCCAATACACTGCACTTGCTGGGAACAGACGCAAGTGCTATTTGCACTGTGTATGGAAATGGGAGCGCAATAGTGACTCTTCTTAGCAGAAAACAACTCTTGCTCGTAGGACCAGAAACTGCATGGGATTCAACTCCGTTTAGGACTGGGAAACAAACGCTAGCTCGCCTTACAAGAAACACACTCTGCTTTTGAGAAAACAGCACTCTTCTACTCTCCTGTGTTTCCTATAGGGCCAGAACAGTGAGCTTGCTCAGAACAAAAGAAGTGTGCTTCCTACACACACGGGGCATATCTAGTTCAACTCTGCTTAGGAAACTGACAAGAACAGTAGCTTCTCTTCAGTCCAATACACTGCACTTGCTGGGAACAGACGCAAGTGCTATTTGCACTGTGTATGGCAAAGGGAGCGCAATAGTGACTCTTCTTAGCAGAAAACAACTCTTGCTCGTAGGACCAGAAACTGCATGGGATTCAACTCCGTTTAGGACTGGGAAACAAACGCTAGCTCGCCTTACAAGAAACACACTCTGCTTTTGAGAAAACAGCACTCTTCTACTCTCCTGTGTTTCCTATAGGGCCAGAAGAGTGAGCTTGCTCAGAACAAAAGAACTGTGCTTCCTACACACACGGGGCATATCTAGTTCAACTCTGCTTAGAAAACTGACAAGAACAGTAGCTTCTCTTCAGTCCAATACACTGCACTTGCTGGGAACAGACCCAAGTGCTATTTGCACTGTGTATGGCAAAGGGAGCGCAATAGTGACTCTTCTTAGCAGAAAACAACTCTTGCTCGTAGGACCAGAAACTGCATGGGATTCAACTCCGTTTAGGACTGGGAAACAAACGCTAGCTCGCCTTACAAGAAACACACTCTGCTTTTGAGAAAACAGCACTCTTCTACTCTCCTGTGTTTCCTATAGGGCCAGAACAGTGAGGTTGCTCAGAACAAAAGAACTGTGCTTCCTACACACACGGGGCATATCTAGTTCAACTCTGCTTAGGAAACTGACAAGAACAGTAGCTTCTCTTCAGTCCAATACACTGCACTTGCTGGGAACAGACGCAAGTGCTATTTGCACTGTGTATGGCAAGGGGAGCGCAATAGTGACTCTCCTTAGCAGAAAACAACTCTTGCTCATAGGACCAGAAACTGCATGGGATTCAACTCCGTTTAGGACTGGGAAACAAACGCTAGCTCGCCTTACAAGAAACACACTCTGCTTTTGAGAAAACAGCACTCTTCTACTCTCCTGTGTTTCCTATAGGGCCAGAACAGTGAGATTGCTCAGAACAAAAGAACTGTGCTTCCTACACACACGGGGCATATCTAGTTCAACTCTGCTTAGGAAACTGACAAGAACAGTAGCTTCTCTTCAGTCCAATACACTGCACTTGCTGGGAACAGACGCAAGTGCTATTTGCACTGTGTATGGCAAAGAAAGCGCAATAGTGACTCTTAGCAGAAAACAACTCTTGCTCGTAGGACCAGAAACTGCATGGGATTCAACTCCGTTTAGGACTGGGAAACAAACGCTAGCTCGCCTTACAAGAAACACACTCTGCTTTTGAGAAAACAGCACTCTTCTACTCTCCTGTGTTTCCTATAGGGCCAGAACAGTGAGCTTGCTCAGAACAAAAGAACTGTGCTTCCTACACACACGGGGCATATCTAGTTCAGCTCTGCTTAGGAAACTGACAAGAACAGTAGCTTCTCTTCAGTCCAATACACTGCACTTGCTGGGAACAGACGCAAGTGCTATTTGCACTGTGTATGGCAATGGGAGCGCAATAGTGACTCTTCTTAGCAGAAAACAACTCTTGCTCGTAGGACCAGAAACTGCATGGGATTCAACTCCGTTTAGGACTGGGAAACAAACGCTAGCTCGCCTTACAAGAAACACACTCTGCTTTTGAGAAAACAGCACTCTTCTACTCTCCTGTGTTTCCTATAGGGCCAGAACAGTGAGCTTGCTCAGAACAAAAGAACTGTGCTTCCTACACACACGGGGCATATCTAGTTCAACTCTGCTTAGGAAACTGACAAGAACAGTAGCTTCTCTTCAGTCCAATACACTGCACTTGCTGGGAACAGACGCAAGTGCTATTTGCACTGTGTATGGCAATGGGAGCTCAATAGTGACTCTCCTTAGCAGAAAACAACTCTTGCTCGTAGGACCAGAAACTGCATGGGATTCAACTCCGTTTAGGACTGGGAAACAAACGCTAGCTCGCCTTACAAGAAACACACTCTGCTTTTGAGAAAACAGCACTCTTCTACTCTCCTGTGTTTCCTATAGGGCCAGAACAGTGAGCTTGCTCAGAACAAAAGAACTGTGCTTCCTACACACCCGGGGCATATCTAGTTCAACTCTGCTTAGGAAACTGACAAGAACAGTAGCTTCTCTTCAGTCCAATACACTGCACTTGCTGGGAACAGACGCAAGTGCTATTTGCACTGTGTATGGCAAAGGGAGCGCAATAGTGACTCTTCTTAGCAGAAAACAACTCTTGCTCGTAGGACCAGAAATTGCATGGGATTCAACTCCGTTTAGGACTGGGAAACAAACGCTAGCTCGCCTTACAAGAAACACACTCTGCTTTTGAGAAAACAGCATTCTTCTACTCTCCTGTGTTTCCTATAGGGCCAGAACAGTGAGCTTGCTCAGAACAAAAGAACTGTGGTTCCTACACACACGGGGCATATCTAGTTCAACTCTGCTTAGGAAACTGACAAGAACAGTAGCTTCTCTTCAGTCCAATACACTGCACTTGCTGGGAACAGACGCAAGTGCTATTTGCACTGTGTATGGCAATGGGAGCGCAATAGTGACTCTCCTTAGCAGAAAACAACTCTTGCTCGTAGGACCAGAAACTGCATGGGATTCAACTCCGTTTAGGACTGGGAAACAAACGCTAGCTCGCCTTACAAGAAACACACTCTGCTTTTGAGAAAACAGCACTCTTCTACTCTCCTGTGTTTCCTATAGGGCCAGAACAGTGAGCTTGCTCAGAACAAAAGAAGTGTGCTTCCTACACACACGGGGCATATCTAGTTCAACTCTGCTTAGGAAACTGACAAGAACAGTAGCTTCTCTTCAGTCCAATACACTGCACTTGCTGGGAACAGACGCAAGTGCTATTTGCACTGTGTATGGCAAAGGGAGCGCAATAGTGACTCTTCTTAGCAGAAAACAACTCTTGCTCGTAGGACCAGAAATTGCATGGGATTCAACTCCGTTTAGGACTGGGAAACAAACGCTAGCTCGCCTTACAAGAAACACACTCTGCTTTTGAGAAAACAGCACTCTTCTACTCTCCTGTGTTTCCTATAGGGCCAGAACAGTGAGCTTGCTCAGAACAAAAGAACTGTGCTTCCTACACACACGGGGCATATCTAGTTCAACTCTGCTTAGGAAACTGACAAGAACAGTAGCTTCTCTTCAGTCCAATACACTGCACTTGCTGGGAACAGACGCAAGTGCTATTTGCACTGTGTATGGCAAAGGGAGTGCAATAGTGACTCTTCTTAGCAGAAAACAACTCTTGCTCCTAGGACCAGAAACTGCATGGGATTCAACTCCGTTTAGGACTGGGAAACAAACGCTAGCTCGCCTTACAAGAAAGACACTCTGCTTTTGAGAAAACAGCACTCTTCTACTCTCCTGTGTTTCCTATAGGGCCAGAACAGTGAGCTTGCTCAGAACAAAAGAACTGTGCTTCCTACACACACGGGGCATATCTAGTTCAACTCTGCTTAGGAAACTGACAAGAACAGTAGCTTCTCTTCAGTCCAATACACTGCACTTGCTGGGAACAGACGCAAGTGCTATTTGCACTGTGTATGGCAATGGGAGCGCAATAGTGACTCTTCTTAGCAGAAAACAACTCTTGCTCGTAGGACCAGAAACTGCATGGGATTCAACTCCGTTTAGGACTGGGAAACAAACGCTAGCTCGCCTTACAAGAAACACACTCTGCTTTTGAGAAAACAGCACTCTTCTACTCTCCTGTGTTTCCTATAGGGCCAGAACAGTGAGCTTGCTCAGAACAAAAGAACTGTGCTTCCTACACACACGGGGCATATCTAGTTCAACTCTGCTTAGGAAACTGACAAGAACAGTAGCTTCTCTTCAGTCCAATACACTGCACTTGCTGGGAACAGACGCAAGTGCTATTTGTACTGTGTATGGCAAAGGGAGTGCAATAGTGACTCTTCTTAGCAGAAAACAACTCTTGCTCCTAGGACCAGAAACTGCATGGGATTCAACTCCGTTTAGGACTGGGAAACAAACGCTAGCTCGCCTTACAAGAAAGACACTCTGCTTTTGAGAAAACAGCACTCTTCTACTCTCCTGTGTTTCCTATAGGGCCAGAACAGTGAGCTTGCTCAGAACAAAAGAACTGTGCTTCCTACACACACGGGGCATATCTAGTTCAACTCTGCTTAGGAAACTGACAAGAACAGTAGCTTCTCTTCAGTCCAATACACTGCACTTGCTGGGAACAGACGCAAGTGCTATTTGCACTGTGTATGGCAATGGGAGCGCAATAGTGACTCTCCTTAGCAGAAAACAACTCTTGCTCGTAGGACCAGAAACTGCATGGGATTCAACTCCGTTTAGGACTGGGAAACAAATGCTAGCTCGCCTTACAAGAAACACACTCTGCTTTTGAGAAAACAGCACTCTTCTACTCTCCTGTGTTTCCTATAGGGCCAGAACAGTGAGCTTGCTCAGAACAAAAGAACTGTGCTTCCTACACACACGGGGCATATCTAGTTCAACTCTGCTTAGGAAACTGACAAGAACAGTAGCTTCTCTTCAGTCCAATACACTGCACTTGCTGGGAACAGACGCAAGTGCTATTTGCACTGTGTATGGCAATGGGAGCGCAATAGTGACTCTCCTTAGCAGAAAACAGCTCTTGCTCGTAGGACCAGAAACTGCATGGGATTCAACTCCGTTTAGGACTGGGAAACAAACGCTAGCTCGCCTTACAAGAAACACACTCTGCTTTTGAGAAAACAGCACTCTTCTACTCTCCTGTGTTTCCTATAGGGCCAGAACAGTGAGCTTGCTCAGAACAAAAGAACTGTGCTTCCTACACACACGGGGCATATCTAGTTCAACTCTGCTTAGGAAACTGACAAGAACAGTAGCTTCTCTTCAGTCCAATACACTGCACTTGCTGGGAACAGACACAAGTGCTATTTGCACTGTGTATGGAAATGGGAGCGCAATAGTGACTCTTCTTAGCAGAAAACAACTCTTGCTCGTAGGACCAGAAACTGCATGGGATTCAACTCCGTTTAGGACTGGGAAACAAATGCTAGCTCGCCTTACAAGAAACACACTCTGCTTTTGAGAAAACAGCACTCTTCTACTCTCCTGTGTTTCCTATAGGGCCAGAACAGTGAGCTTGCTCAGAACAAAAGAACTGTGCTTCCTACACACACGGGGCATATCTAGTTCAACTCTGCTTAGGAAACAGAAACTGCATGGGATTCAACTCCGTTTAGGACTGGGAAACAAACGCTAGCTCGCCTTACAAGAAACACACTCTGCTTTTGAGAAAACAGCACTCTTCTACTCTCCTGTGTTTCCTATAGGGCCAGAACAGTGAGCTTGCTCAGAACAAAAGAACTGTGCTTCCTACACACACGGGGCATATCTAGTTCAACTCTGCTTAGGAAACTGACAAGAACAGTAGCTTCTCTTCAGTCCAATACACTGCACTTGCTGGGAACAGACGCAAGTGCTATTTGCACTGTGTATGGCAATGGGAGCGCAATAGTGACTCTCCTTAGCAGAAAACAACTCTTGCTCGTAGGACCAGAAACTGCATGGGATTCAACTCCGTTTAGGACTGGGAAACAAACGCTAGCTCGCCTTACAAGAAACACACTCTGCTTTTGAGAAAACAGCACTCTTCTACTCTCCTGTGTTTCCTATAGGGCCAGAACAGTGAGCTTGCTCAGAACAAAAGAACTGTGCTTCCTACACACACGGGGCATATCTAGTTCAACTCTGCTTAGGAAACTGACAAGAACAGTAGCTTCTCTTCAGTCCAATACACTGCACTTGCTGGGAACAGACGCAAGTGCTATTTGCACTGTGTATGGCAAAGGGAGCGCAATAGTGACTCTTAGCAGAAAACAACTCTTGCTCGTAGGACCAGAAACTGCATGGGATTCAACTCCGTTTAGGACTGGGAAACAAACGCTAGCTCGCCTTACAAGAAACACACTCTGCTTTTGAGAAAACAGCACTCTTCTACTCTCCTGTGTTTCCTATAGGGCCAGAACAGTGAGCTTGCTCAGAACAAAAGAACTGTGCTTCCTACACACACGGGGCATATCTAGTTCAACTCTGCTTAGGAAACTGACAAGAACAGTAGCTTCTCTTCAGTCCAATACACTGCACTTGCTGGGAACAGACGCAAGTGCTATTTGCACTGTTTATGGCAATGGGAGCGCAATAGTGACTCTCCTTAGCAGAAAACAACTCTTGCTCGTAGGACGGAAACTGCATGGGATTCAACTCCGTTTAGGACTGGGAAACAAACGCTAGCTCGCCTTACAAGAAACACACTCTGCTTTTGAGAAAACAGCACTCTTCTACTCTCCTGTGTTTCCTATAGGGCCAGAACAGTGAGCTTGCTCAGAACAAAAGAACTGTGCTTCCTACACTCACGGGGCATATCTAGTTCAACTCTGCTTAGGAAACTGACAAGAACAGTAGCTTCTCTTCAGTCCAATACACTGCACTTGCTGGGAACAGACGCAAGTGCTATTTGCACTGTGTATGGCAAAGGGAGCGCAATAGTGACTCTTCTTAGCAGAAAACAACTCTTGCTCGTAGGACCAGAAATTGCATGGGATTCAACTCCGTTTAGGACTGGGAAACAAACGCTAGCTCGCCTTACAAGAAACACACTCTGCTTTTGAGAAAACAGCATTCTTCTACTCTCCTGTGTTTCCTATAGGGCCAGAACAGTGAGCTTGCTCAGAACAAAAGAACTGTGGTTCCTACACACACGGGGCATATCTAGTTCAACTCTGCTTAGGAAACTGACAAGAACAGTAGCTTCTCTTCAGTCCAATACACTGCACTTGCTGGGAACAGACGCAAGTGCTATTTGCACTGTGTATGGCAATGGGAGCGCAATAGTGACTCTCCTTAGCAGAAAACAACTCTTGCTCGTAGGACCAGAAACTGCATGGGATTCAACTCCGTTTAGGACTGGGAAACAAACGCTAGCTCGCCTTACAAGAAACACACTCTGCTTTTGAGAAGACAGCACTCTTCTACTCTCCTGTGTTTCCTATAGGGCCAGAACAGTGAGCTTGCTCAGAACAAAAGAACTGTGCTTCCTACACTCACGGGGCATATCTAGTTCAACTCTGCTTAGGAAACTGACAAGAACAGTAGCTTCTCTTCAGTCCAATACACTGCACTTGCTGGGAACAGACGCAAGTGCTATTTGCACTGTGTTTGGCAAAGGGAGCGCAATAGTGACTCTTCTTAGCAGAAAACAACTCTTGCTCGTAGGACCAGAAATTGCATGGGATTCAACTCCGTTTAGGACTGGGAAACAAACGCTAGCTCGCCTTACAAGAAACACACTCTGCTTTTGAGAAAACAGCATTCTTCTACTCTCCTGTGTTTCCTATAGGGCCAGAACAGTGAGCTTGCTCAGAACAAAAGAACTGTGGTTCCTACACACACGGGGCATATCTAGTTCAACTCTGCTTAGGAAACTGACAAGAACAGTAGCTTCTCTTCAGTCCAATACACTGCACATGCTGGGAACAGACGCAAGTGCTATTTGCACTGTGTATGGCAATGGGAGCGCAATAGTGACTCTTCTTAGCAGAAAACAACTCTTGCTCGTAGGACCAGAAACTGCATGAGATTCAACTCCGTTTAGGACTGGGAAACAAACGCTAGCTCGCCTTACAAGAAACACACTCTGCTTTTGAGAAAACAGCACTCTTCTACTCTCCTGTGTTTCCTATAGGGCCAGAACAGTGAGCTTGCTCAGAACAAAAGAACTGTGCTTCCTACACACACGGGGCATATCTAGTTCAACTCTGCTTAGGAAACTGACAAGAACAGTAGCTTCTCTTCAGTCCAATACACTGCACTTGCTGGGAACAGACGCAAGTGCTATTTGCACTGTGTATGGCAAAGGGAGTGCAATAGTGACTCTTCTTAGCAGAAAACAACTCTTGCTCCTAGGACCAGAAACTGCATGGGATTCAACTCCGTTTAGGACTGGGAAACAAACGCTAGCTCGCCTTACAAGAAACACACTCTGCTTTTGAGAAAACAGCACTCTTCTACTCTCCTGTGTTTCCTATAGGGCCAGAACAGTGAGCTTGCTCAGAACAAAAGAACTGTGCTTCCTACACACACGGGGCATATCTAGTTCAACTCTGCTTAGGAAACTGACAAGAACAGTAGCTTCTCTTCAGTCCAATACACTGCACTTGCTGGGAACAGACGCAAGTGCTATTTGCACTGTGTATGGCAATGGGAGCGCAATAGTGACTCTTCTTAGCAGAAAACAACTCTTGCTCGTAGGACCAGAAACTGCATGGGATTCAACTCCGTTTAGGACTGGGAAACAAACGCTAGCTCGCCTTACAAGAAACACACTCTGCTTTTGAGAAAACAGCACTCTTCTACTCTCCTGTGTTTCCTATAGGGCCAGAACAGTGAGCTTGCTCAGAACAAAAGAACTGTGCTTCCTACACACACGGGGCATATCTAGTTCAACTCTGCTTAGGAAACTGACAAGAACAGTAGCTTCTCTTCAGTCCAATACACTGCACTTGCTGGGAACAGACGCAAGTGCTATTTGCACTGTGTATGGCAAAGGGAGTGCAATAGTGACTCTTCTTAGCAGAAAACAACTCTTGCTCCTAGGACCAGAAACTGCATGGGATTCAACTCCGTTTAGGACTGGGAAACAAACGCTAGCTCGCCTTACAAGAAACACACTCTGCTTTTGAGAAAACAGCACTCTTCTACTCTCCTGTGTTTCCTATAGGGCCAGAACAGTGAGCTTGCTCAGAACAAAAGAACTGTGCTTCCTACACACACGGGGCATATCTAGTTCAACTCTGCTTAGGAAACTGACAAGAACAGTAGCTTCTCTTCAGTCCAATACACTGCACTTGCTGGGAACAGACGCAAGTGCTATTTGCACTGTGTATGGCAATGGGAGCGCAATAGTGACTCTCCTTAGCAGAAAACAGCTCTTGCTCGTAGGACCAGAAACTGCATGGGATTCAACTCCGTTTAGGACTGGGAAACAAACGCTAGCTCGCCTTACAAGAAACACACTCTGCTTTTGAGAAAACAGCACTCTTCTACTCTCCTGTGTTTCCTATAGGGCCAGAACAGTGAGCTTGCTCAGAACAAAAGAACTGTGCTTCCTACACACACGGGGCATATCTAGTTCAACTCTGCTTAGGAAACTGACAAGAACAGTAGCTTCTCTTCAGTCCAATACACTGCACTTGCTGGGAACAGACACAAGTGCTATTTGCACTGTGTATGGAAATGGGAGCGCAATAGTGACTCTTCTTAGCAGAAAACAACTCTTGCTCGTAGGACCAGAAACTGCATGGGATTCAACTCCGTTTAGGACTGGGAAACAAATGCTAGCTCGCCTTACAAGAAACACACTCTGCTTTTGAGAAAACAGCACTCTTCTACTCTCCTGTGTTTCCTATAGGGCCAGAACAGTGAGCTTGCTCAGAACAAAAGAACTGTGCTTCCTACACACACGGGGCATATCTAGTTCAACTCTGCTTAGGAAACAGAAACTGCATGGGATTCAACTCCGTTTAGGACTGGGAAACAAACGCTAGCTCGCCTTACAAGAAACACACTCTGCTTTTGAGAAAACAGCACTCTTCTACTCTCCTGTGTTTCCTATAGGGCCAGAACAGTGAGCTTGCTCAGAACAAAAGAACTGTGCTTCCTACACACACGGGGCATATCTAGTTCAACTCTGCTTAGGAAACTGACAAGAACAGTAGCTTCTCTTCAGTCCAATACACTGCACTTGCTGGGAACAGACGCAAGTGCTATTTGCACTGTGTATGGCAATGGGAGCGCAATAGTGACTCTCCTTAGCAGAAAACAACTCTTGCTTGTAGGACCAGAAACTGCATGGGATTCAACTCCGTTTAGGACTGGGAAACAAACGCTAGCTCGCCTTACAAGAAACACACTCTGCTTTTGAGAAAACAGCACTCTTCTACTCTCCTGTGTTTCCTATAGGGCCAGAACAGTGAGCTTGCTCAGAACAAAAGAACTGTGCTTCCTACACACACGGGGCATATCTAGTTCAACTCTGCTTAGGAAACTGACAAGAACAGTAGCTTCTCTTCAGTCCAATACACTGCACTTGCTGGGAACAGACGCAAGTGCTATTTGCACTGTGTATGGCAATGGGAGCGCAATAGTGACTCTCCTTAGCAGAAAACAACTCTTGCTCGTAGGACCAGAAACTGCATGGGATTCAACTCCGTTTAGGACTGGGAAACAAACGCTAGCTCGCCTTACAAGAAACACACTCTGCTTTTGAGAAAACAGCACTCTTCTACTCTCCTGTGTTTCCTATAGGGCCAGAACAGTGAGCTTGCTCAGAACAAAAGAACTGTGCTTCCTACACACACGGGGCATATCTAGTTCAACTCTGCTTAGGAAACTGACAAGAACAGTAGCTTCTCTTCAGTCCAATACACTGCACTTGCTGGGAACAGACGCAAGTGCTATTTGCACTGTGTATGGCAATGGGAGCGCAATAGTGACTCTCCTTAGCAGAAAACAACTCTTGCTCGTAGGACGGAAACTGCATGGGATTCAACTCCGTTTAGGACTGGGAAACAAACGCTAGCTCGCCTTACAAGAAACACACTCTGCTTTTGAGAAAACAGCACTCTTCTACTCTCCTGTGTTTCCTATAGGGCCAGAACAGTGAGCTTGCTCAGAACAAAAGAACTGTGCTTCCTACACACACGGGGCATATCTAGTTCAACTCTGCTTAGGAAACTGACAAGAACAGTAGCTTCTCTTCAGTCCAATACACTGCACTTGCTGGGAACAGACGCAAGTGCTATTTGCACTGTGTATGGCAATGGGAGCGCAATAGTGACTCTCCTTAGCAGAAAACAGCTCTTGCTCGTAGGACCAGAAACTGCATGGGATTCAACTCCGTTTAGGACTGGGAAACAAACGCTAGCTCGCCTTACAAGAAACACACTCTGCTTTTGAGAAAACAGCACTCTTCTACTCTCCTGTGTTTCCTATAGGGCCAGAACAGTGAGCTTGCTCAGAACAAAAGAACTGTGCTTCCTACACACACGGGGCATATCTAGTTCAACTCTGCTTAGGAAACTGACAAGAACAGTAGCTTCTCTTCAGTCCAATACACTGCACTTGCTGGGAACAGACACAAGTGCTATTTGCACTGTGTATGGAAATGGGAGCGCAATAGTGACTCTTCTTAGCAGAAAACAACTCTTGCTCGTAGGACCAGAAACTGCATGGGATTCAACTCCGTTTAGGACTGGGAAACAAATGCTAGCTCGCCTTACAAGAAACACACTCTGCTTTTGAGAAAACAGCACTCTTCTACTCTCCTGTGTTTCCTATAGGGCCAGAACAGTGAGCTTGCTCAGAACAAAAGAACTGTGCTTCCTACACACACGGGGCATATCTAGTTCAACTCTGCTTAGGAAACAGAAACTGCATGGGATTCAACTCCGTTTAGGACTGGGAAACAAACGCTAGCTCGCCTTACAAGAAACACACTCTGCTTTTGAGAAAACAGCACTCTTCTACTCTCCTGTGTTTCCTATAGGGCCAGAACAGTGAGCTTGCTCAGAACAAAAGAACTGTGCTTCCTACACACACGGGGCATATCTAGTTCAACTCTGCTTAGGAAACTGACAAGAACAGTAGCTTCTCTTCAGTCCAATACACTGCACTTGCTGGGAACAGACGCAAGTGCTATTTGCACTGTGTATGGCAATGGGAGCGCAATAGTGACTCTCCTTAGCAGAAAACAACTCTTGCTCGTAGGACCAGAAACTGCATGGGATTCAACTCCGTTTAGGACTGGGAAACAAACGCTAGCTCGCCTTACAAGAAACACACTCTGCTTTTGAGAAAACAGCACTCTTCTACTCTCCTGTGTTTCCTATAGGGCCAGAACAGTGAGCTTGCTCAGAACAAAAGAACTGTGCTTCCTACACACACGGGGCATATCTAGTTCAACTCTGCTTAGGAAACTGACAAGAACAGTAGCTTCTCTTCAGTCCAATACACTGCACTTGCTGGGAACAGACGCAAGTGCTATTTGCACTGTGTATGGCAAAGGGAGCGCAATAGTGACTCTTAGCAGAAAACAACTCTTGCTCGTAGGACCAGAAACTGCATGGGATTCAACTCCGTTTAGGACTGGGAAACAAACGCTAGCTCGCCTTACAAGAAACACACTCTGCTTTTGAGAAAACAGCACTCTTCTACTCTCCTGTGTTTCCTATAGGGCCAGAACAGTGAGCTTGCTCAGAACAAAAGAACTGTGCTTCCTACACACACGGGGCATATCTAGTTCAACTCTGCTTAGGAAACTGACAAGAACAGTAGCTTCTCTTCAGTCCAATACACTGCACTTGCTGGGAACAGACGCAAGTGCTATTTGCACTGTTTATGGCAATGGGAGCGCAATAGTGACTCTCCTTAGCAGAAAACAACTCTTGCTCGTAGGACGGAAACTGCATGGGATTCAACTCCGTTTAGGACTGGGAAACAAACGCTAGCTCGCCTTACAAGAAACACACTCTGCTTTTGAGAAAACAGCACTCTTCTACTCTCCTGTGTTTCCTATAGGGCCAGAACAGTGAGCTTGCTCAGAACAAAAGAACTGTGCTTCCTACACTCACGGGGCATATCTAGTTCAACTCTGCTTAGGAAACTGACAAGAACAGTAGCTTCTCTTCAGTCCAATACACTGCACTTGCTGGGAACAGACGCAAGTGCTATTTGCACTGTGTATGGCAAAGGGAGCGCAATAGTGACTCTTCTTAGCAGAAAACAACTCTTGCTCGTAGGACCAGAAATTGCATGGGATTCAACTCCGTTTAGGACTGGGAAACAAACGCTAGCTCGCCTTACAAGAAACACACTCTGCTTTTGAGAAAACAGCATTCTTCTACTCTCCTGTGTTTCCTATAGGGCCAGAACAGTGAGCTTGCTCAGAACAAAAGAACTGTGGTTCCTACACACACGGGGCATATCTAGTTCAACTCTGCTTAGGAAACTGACAAGAACAGTAGCTTCTCTTCAGTCCAATACACTGCACTTGCTGGGAACAGACGCAAGTGCTATTTGCACTGTGTATGGCAATGGGAGCGCAATAGTGACTCTCCTTAGCAGAAAACAACTCTTGCTCGTAGGACCAGAAACTGCATGGGATTCAACTCCGTTTAGGACTGGGAAACAAACGCTAGCTCGCCTTACAAGAAACACACTCTGCTTTTGAGAAGACAGCACTCTTCTACTCTCCTGTGTTTCCTATAGGGCCAGAACAGTGAGCTTGCTCAGAACAAAAGAACTGTGCTTCCTACACTCACGGGGCATATCTAGTTCAACTCTGCTTAGGAAACTGACAAGAACAGTAGCTTCTCTTCAGTCCAATACACTGCACTTGCTGGGAACAGACGCAAGTGCTATTTGCACTGTGTTTGGCAAAGGGAGCGCAATAGTGACTCTTCTTAGCAGAAAACAACTCTTGCTCGTAGGACCAGAAATTGCATGGGATTCAACTCCGTTTAGGACTGGGAAACAAACGCTAGCTCGCCTTACAAGAAACACACTCTGCTTTTGAGAAAACAGCATTCTTCTACTCTCCTGTGTTTCCTATAGGGCCAGAACAGTGAGCTTGCTCAGAACAAAAGAACTGTGGTTCCTACACACACGGGGCATATCTAGTTCAACTCTGCTTAGGAAACTGACAAGAACAGTAGCTTCTCTTCAGTCCAATACACTGCACATGCTGGGAACAGACGCAAGTGCTATTTGCACTGTGTATGGCAATGGGAGCGCAATAGTGACTCTTCTTAGCAGAAAACAACTCTTGCTCGTAGGACCAGAAACTGCATGAGATTCAACTCCGTTTAGGACTGGGAAACAAACGCTAGCTCGCCTTACAAGAAACACACTCTGCTTTTGAGAAAACAGCACTCTTCTACTCTCCTGTGTTTCCTATAGGGCCAGAACAGTGAGCTTGCTCAGAACAAAAGAACTGTGCTTCCTACACACACGGGGCATATCTAGTTCAACTCTGCTTAGGAAACTGACAAGAACAGTAGCTTCTCTTCAGTCCAATACACTGCACTTGCTGGGAACAGACGCAAGTGCTATTTGCACTGTGTATGGCAAAGGGAGTGCAATAGTGACTCTTCTTAGCAGAAAACAACTCTTGCTCCTAGGACCAGAAACTGCATGGGATTCAACTCCGTTTAGGACTGGGAAACAAACGCTAGCTCGCCTTACAAGAAAGACACTCTGCTTTTGAGAAAACAGCACTCTTCTACTCTCCTGTGTTTCCTATAGGGCCAGAACAGTGAGCTTGCTCAGAACAAAAGAACTGTGCTTCCTACACACACGGGGCATATCTAGTTCAACTCTGCTTAGGAAACTGACAAGAACAGTAGCTTCTCTTCAGTCCAATACACTGCACTTGCTGGGAACAGACGCAAGTGCTATTTGCACTGTGTATGGCAATGGGAGCGCAATAGTGACTCTTCTTAGCAGAAAACAACTCTTGCTCGTAGGACCAGAAACTGCATGGGATTCAACTCCGTTTAGGACTGGGAAACAAACGCTAGCTCGCCTTACAAGAAACACACTCTGCTTTTGAGAAAACAGCACTCTTCTACTCTCCTGTGTTTCCTATAGGGCCAGAACAGTGAGCTTGCTCAGAACAAAAGAACTGTGCTTCCTACACACACGGGGCATATCTAGTTCAACTCTGCTTAGGAAACTGACAAGAACAGTAGCTTCTCTTCAGTCCAATACACTGCACTTGCTGGGAACAGACGCAAGTGCTATTTGCACTGTGTATGGCAAAGGGAGTGCAATAGTGACTCTTCTTAGCAGAAAACAACTCTTGCTCCTAGGACCAGAAACTGCATGGGATTCAACTCCGTTTAGGACTGGGAAACAAACGCTAGCTCGCCTTACAAGAAACACACTCTGCTTTTGAGAAAACAGCACTCTTCTACTCTCCTGTGTTTCCTATAGGGCCAGAACAGTGAGCTTGCTCAGAACAAAAGAACTGTGCTTCCTACACACACGGGGCATATCTAGTTCAACTCTGCTTAGGAAACTGACAAGAACAGTAGCTTCTCTTCAGTCCAATACACTGCACTTGCTGGGAACAGACGCAAGTGCTATTTGCACTGTGTATGGCAATGGGAGCGCAATAGTGACTCTCCTTAGCAGAAAACAACTCTTGCTCGTAGGACCAGAAACTGCATGGGATTCAACTCCGTTTAGGACTGGGAAACAAATGCTAGCTCGCCTTACAAGAAACACACTCTGCTTTTGAGAAAACAGCACTCTTCTACTCTCCTGTGTTTCCTATAGGGCCAGAACAGTGAGCTTGCTCAGAACAAAAGAACTGTGCTTCCTACACACACGGGGCATATCTAGTTCAACTCTGCTTAGGAAACTGACAAGAACAGTAGCTTCTCTTCAGTCCAATACACTGCACTTGCTGGGAACAGACGCAAGTGCTATTTGCACTGTGTATGGCAATGGGAGCGCAATAGTGACTCTCCTTAGCAGAAAACAGCTCTTGCTCGTAGGACCAGAAACTGCATGGGATTCAACTCCGTTTAGGACTGGGAAACAAACGCTAGCTCGCCTTACAAGAAACACACTCTGCTTTTGAGAAAACAGCACTCTTCTACTCTCCTGTGTTTCCTATAGGGCCAGAACAGTGAGCTTGCTCAGAACAAAAGAACTGTGCTTCCTACACACACGGGGCATATCTAGTTCAACTCTGCTTAGGAAACTGACAAGAACAGTAGCTTCTCTTCAGTCCAATACACTGCACTTGCTGGGAACAGACACAAGTGCTATTTGCACTGTGTATGGAAATGGGAGCGCAATAGTGACTCTTCTTAGCAGAAAACAACTCTTGCTCGTAGGACCAGAAACTGCATGGGATTCAACTCCGTTTAGGACTGGGAAACAAATGCTAGCTCGCCTTACAAGAAACACACTCTGCTTTTGAGAAAACAGCACTCTTCTACTCTCCTGTGTTTCCTATAGGGCCAGAACAGTGAGCTTGCTCAGAACAAAAGAACTGTGCTTCCTACACACACGGGGCATATCTAGTTCAACTCTGCTTAGGAAACAGAAACTGCATGGGATTCAACTCCGTTTAGGACTGGGAAACAAACGCTAGCTCGCCTTACAAGAAACACACTCTGCTTTTGAGAAAACAGCACTCTTCTACTCTCCTGTGTTTCCTATAGGGCCAGAACAGTGAGCTTGCTCAGAACAAAAGAACTGTGCTTCCTACACACACGGGGCATATCTAGTTCAACTCTGCTTAGGAAACTGACAAGAACAGTAGCTTCTCTTCAGTCCAATACACTGCACTTGCTGGGAACAGACGCAAGTGCTATTTGCACTGTGTATGGCAATGGGAGCGCAATAGTGACTCTCCTTAGCAGAAAACAACTCTTGCTTGTAGGACCAGAAACTGCATGGGATTCAACTCCGTTTAGGACTGGGAAACAAACGCTAGCTCGCCTTACAAGAAACACACTCTGCTTTTGAGAAAACAGCACTCTTCTACTCTCCTGTGTTTCCTATAGGGCCAGAACAGTGAGCTTGCTCAGAACAAAAGAACTGTGCTTCCTACACACACGGGGCATATCTAGTTCAACTCTGCTTAGGAAACTGACAAGAACAGTAGCTTCTCTTCAGTCCAATACACTGCACTTGCTGGGAACAGACGCAAGTGCTATTTGCACTGTGTATGGCAAAGGGAGCGCAATAGTGACTCTTAGCAGAAAACAACTCTTGCTCGTAGGACCAGAAACTGCATGGGATTCAACTCCGTTTAGGACTGGGAAACAAACGCTAGCTCGCCTTACAAGAAACACACTCTGCTTTTGAGAAAACAGCACTCTTCTACTCTCCTGTGTTTCCTATAGGGCCAGAACAGTGAGCTTGCTCAGAACAAAAGAACTGTGCTTCCTACACACACGGGGCATATCTAGTTCAACTCTGCTTAGGAAACTGACAAGAACAGTAGCTTCTCTTCAGTCCAATACACTGCACTTGCTGGGAACAGACGCAAGTGCTATTTGCACTGTGTATGGCAATGGGAGCGCAATAGTGACTCTCCTTAGCAGAAAACAACTCTTGCTCGTAGGACGGAAACTGCATGGGATTCAACTCCGTTTAGGACTGGGAAACAAACGCTAGCTCGCCTTACAAGAAACACACTCTGCTTTTGAGAAAACAGCACTCTTCTACTCTCCTGTGTTTCCTATAGGGCCAGAACAGTGAGCTTGCTCAGAACAAAAGAACTGTGCTTCCTACACTCACGGGGCATATCTAGTTCAACTCTGCTTAGGAAACTGACAAGAACAGTAGCTTCTCTTCAGTCCAATACACTGCACTTGCTGGGAACAGACGCAAGTGCTATTTGCACTGTGTATGGCAAAGGGAGCGCAATAGTGACTCTCCTTAGCAGAAAACAACTCTTGCTCGTAGGACCAGAAATTGCATGGGATTCAACTCCGTTTAGGACTGGGAAACAAACGCTAGCTCGCCTTACAAGAAACACACTCTGCTTTTGAGAAAACAGCATTCTTCTACTCTCCTGTGTTTCCTATAGGGCCAGAACAGTGAGCTTGCTCAGAACAAAAGAACTGTGGTTCCTACACACACGGGGCATATCTAGTTCAACTCTGCTTAGGAAACTGACAAGAACAGTAGCTTCTCTTCAGTCCAATACACTGCACTTGCTGGGAACAGACGCAAGTGCTATTTGCACTGTGTATGGCAATGGGAGCGCAATAGTGACTCTCCTTAGCAGAAAACAACTCTTGCTCGTAGGACCAGAAACTGCATGGGATTCAACTCCGTTTAGGACTGGGAAACAAACGCTAGCTCGCCTTACAAGAAACACACTCTGCTTTTGAGAAAACAGCACTCTTCTACTCTCCTGTGTTTCCTATAGGGCCAGAACAGTGAGCTTGCTCAGAACAAAAGAACTGTGCTTCCTACACTCACGGGGCATATCTAGTTCAACTCTGCTTAGGAAACTGACAAG
Source organism: Peromyscus eremicus (assembly GCF_949786415.1). Classification (NCBI taxonomy): domain Eukaryota; kingdom Metazoa; phylum Chordata; class Mammalia; order Rodentia; family Cricetidae; genus Peromyscus; species Peromyscus eremicus. Next base: position 6,831 of record NW_026737593.1, on the reverse strand, counting down.
AACAGTAGCTTCTCTTCAGTCCAATACACTGCACTTGCTGGGAACAGACGCAAGTGCTATTTGCACTGTGTATGGCAAAGGGAGTGCAATAGTGACTCTTCTTAGCAGAAAACAACTCTTGCTCCTAGGACCAGAAACTGCATGGGATTCAACTCCGTTTAGGACTGGGAAACAAACGCTAGCTCGCCTTACAAGAAACACACTCTGCTTTTGAGAAAACAGCACTCTTCTACTCTCCTGTGTTTCCTATAGGGCCAGAACAGTGAGCTTGCTCAGAACAAAAGAACTGTGCTTCCTACACACACGGGGCATATCTAGTTCAACTCTGCTTAGGAAACTGACAAGAACAGTAGCTTCTCTTCAGTCCAATACACTGCACTTGCTGGGAACAGACGCAAGTGCTATTTGCACTGTGTATGGCAATGGGAGCGCAATAGTGACTCTCCTTAGCAGAAAACAACTCTTGCTCGTAGGACCAGAAACTGCATGGGATTCAACTCCGTTTAGGACTGGGAAACAAATGCTAGCTCGCCTTACAAGAAACACACTCTGCTTTTGAGAAAACAGCACTCTTCTACTCTCCTGTGTTTCCTATAGGGCCAGAACAGTGAGCTTGCTCAGAACAAAAGAACTGTGCTTCCTACACACACGGGGCATATCTAGTTCAACTCTGCTTAGGAAACTGACAAGAACAGTAGCTTCTCTTCAGTCCAATACACTGCACTTGCTGGGAACAGACGCAAGTGCTATTTGCACTGTGTATGGCAATGGGAGCGCAATAGTGACTCTCCTTAGCAGAAAACAGCTCTTGCTCGTAGGACCAGAAACTGCATGGGATTCAACTCCGTTTAGGACTGGGAAACAAACGCTAGCTCGCCTTACAAGAAACACACTCTGCTTTTGAGAAAACAGCACTCTTCTACTCTCCTGTGTTTCCTATAGGGCCAGAACAGTGAGCTTGCTCAGAACAAAAGAACTGTGCTTCCTACACACACGGGGCATATCTAGTTCAACTCTGCTTAGGAAACTGACAAGAACAGTAGCTTCTCTTCAGTCCAATACACTGCACTTGCTGGGAACAGACACAAGTGCTATTTGCACTGTGTATGGAAATGGGAGCGCAATAGTGACTCTTCTTAGCAGAAAACAACTCTTGCTCGTAGGACCAGAAACTGCATGGGATTCAACTCCGTTTAGGACTGGGAAACAAATGCTAGCTCGCCTTACAAGAAACACACTCTGCTTTTGAGAAAACAGCACTCTTCTACTCTCCTGTGTTTCCTATAGGGCCAGAACAGTGAGCTTGCTCAGAACAAAAGAACTGTGCTTCCTACACACACGGGGCATATCTAGTTCAACTCTGCTTAGGAAACAGAAACTGCATGGGATTCAACTCCGTTTAGGACTGGGAAACAAACGCTAGCTCGCCTTACAAGAAACACACTCTGCTTTTGAGAAAACAGCACTCTTCTACTCTCCTGTGTTTCCTATAGGGCCAGAACAGTGAGCTTGCTCAGAACAAAAGAACTGTGCTTCCTACACACACGGGGCATATCTAGTTCAACTCTGCTTAGGAAACTGACAAGAACAGTAGCTTCTCTTCAGTCCAATACACTGCACTTGCTGGGAACAGACGCAAGTGCTATTTGCACTGTGTATGGCAATGGGAGCGCAATAGTGACTCTCCTTAGCAGAAAACAACTCTTGCTTGTAGGACCAGAAACTGCATGGGATTCAACTCCGTTTAGGACTGGGAAACAAACGCTAGCTCGCCTTACAAGAAACACACTCTGCTTTTGAGAAAACAGCACTCTTCTACTCTCCTGTGTTTCCTATAGGGCCAGAACAGTGAGCTTGCTCAGAACAAAAGAACTGTGCTTCCTACACACACGGGGCATATCTAGTTCAACTCTGCTTAGGAAACTGACAAGAACAGTAGCTTCTCTTCAGTCCAATACACTGCACTTGCTGGGAACAGACGCAAGTGCTATTTGCACTGTGTATGGCAAAGGGAGCGCAATAGTGACTCTTAGCAGAAAACAACTCTTGCTCGTAGGACCAGAAACTGCATGGGATTCAACTCCGTTTAGGACTGGGAAACAAACGCTAGCTCGCCTTACAAGAAACACACTCTGCTTTTGAGAAAACAGCACTCTTCTACTCTCCTGTGTTTCCTATAGGGCCAGAACAGTGAGCTTGCTCAGAACAAAAGAACTGTGCTTCCTACACACACGGGGCATATCTAGTTCAACTCTGCTTAGGAAACTGACAAGAACAGTAGCTTCTCTTCAGTCCAATACACTGCACTTGCTGGGAACAGACGCAAGTGCTATTTGCACTGTGTATGGCAATGGGAGCGCAATAGTGACTCTCCTTAGCAGAAAACAACTCTTGCTCGTAGGACGGAAACTGCATGGGATTCAACTCCGTTTAGGACTGGGAAACAAACGCTAGCTCGCCTTACAAGAAACACACTCTGCTTTTGAGAAAACAGCACTCTTCTACTCTCCTGTGTTTCCTATAGGGCCAGAACAGTGAGCTTGCTCAGAACAAAAGAACTGTGCTTCCTACACTCACGGGGCATATCTAGTTCAACTCTGCTTAGGAAACTGACAAGAACAGTAGCTTCTCTTCAGTCCAATACACTGCACTTGCTGGGAACAGACGCAAGTGCTATTTGCACTGTGTATGGCAAAGGGAGCGCAATAGTGACTCTCCTTAGCAGAAAACAACTCTTGCTCGTAGGACCAGAAATTGCATGGGATTCAACTCCGTTTAGGACTGGGAAACAAACGCTAGCTCGCCTTACAAGAAACACACTCTGCTTTTGAGAAAACAGCATTCTTCTACTCTCCTGTGTTTCCTATAGGGCCAGAACAGTGAGCTTGCTCAGAACAAAAGAACTGTGGTTCCTACACACACGGGGCATATCTAGTTCAACTCTGCTTAGGAAACTGACAAGAACAGTAGCTTCTCTTCAGTCCAATACACTGCACTTGCTGGGAACAGACGCAAGTGCTATTTGCACTGTGTATGGCAATGGGAGCGCAATAGTGACTCTCCTTAGCAGAAAACAACTCTTGCTCGTAGGACCAGAAACTGCATGGGATTCAACTCCGTTTAGGACTGGGAAACAAACGCTAGCTCGCCTTACAAGAAACACACTCTGCTTTTGAGAAAACAGCACTCTTCTACTCTCCTGTGTTTCCTATAGGGCCAGAACAGTGAGCTTGCTCAGAACAAAAGAACTGTGCTTCCTACACTCACGGGGCATATCTAGTTCAACTCTGCTTAGGAAACTGACAAGAACAGTAGCTTCTCTTCAGTCCAATACACTGCACTTGCTGGGAACAGACGCAAGTGCTATTTCCACTGTGTTTGGCAAAGGGAGCGCAATAGTGACTCTTCTTAGCAGAAAACAACTCTTGCTCGTAGGACCAGAAATTGCATGAGATTCAACCCCGTTTAGGACTGGGAAACAAACGCTAGCTCGCCTTACAAGAAACACACTCTGCTTTTGAGAAAACAGCATTCTTCTACTCTCCTGTGTTTCCTATAGGGCCAGAACAGTGAGCTTGCTCAGAACAAAAGAACTGTGGTTCCTACACACACGGGGCATATCTAGTTCAACTCTGCTTAGGAAACTGACAAGAACAGTAGCTTCTCTTCAGTCCAATACACTGCACATGCTGGGAACAGACGCAAGTGCTATTTGCACTGTGTATGGCAATGGGAGCGCAATAGTGACTCTTCTTAGCAGAAAACAACTCTTGCTCGTAGGACCAGAAACTGCATGAGATTCAACTCCGTTTAGGACTGGGAAACAAACGCTAGCTCGCCTTACAAGAAACACACTCTGCTTTTGAGAAAACAGCACTCTTCTACTCTCCTGTGTTTCCTATAGGGCCAGAACAGTGAGCTTGCTCAGAACAAAAGAACTGTGCTTCCTACACACACGGGGCATATCTAGTTCAACTCTGCTTAGGAAACTGACAAGAACAGTAGCTTCTCTTCAGTCCAATACACTGCACTTGCTGGGAACAGACGCAAGTGCTATTTGCACTGTGTATGGCAATGGGAGCGCAATAGTGACTCTTCTTAGCAGAAAACAACTCTTGCTCGTAGGACCAGAAACTGCATGGGATTCAACTCCGTTTAGGACTGGGAAACAAACGCTAGCTCGCCTTACAAGAAACACACTCTGCTTTTGAGAAAACAGCACTCTTCTACTCTCCTGTGTTTCCTATAGGGCCAGAACAGTGAGCTTGCTCAGAACAAAAGAACTGTGCTTCCTACACACACGGGGCATATCTAGTTCAACTCTGCTTAGGAAACTGACAAGAACAGTAGCTTCTCTTCAGTCCAATACACTGCACTTGCTGGGAACAGACGCAAGTGCTATTTGCACTGTGTATGGCAATGGGAGCGCAATAGTGACTCTTCTTAGCAGAAAACAACTCTTGCTCGTAGGACCAGAAACTGCATGGGATTCAACTCCGTTTAGGACTGGGAAACAAACGCTAGCTCGCCTTACAAGAAACACACTCTGCTTTTGAGAAAACAGCACTCTTCTACTCTCCTGTGTTTCCTATAGGGCCAGAACAGTGAGCTTACTCAGAACAAAAGAACTGTGCTTCCTACACACACGGGGCATATCTAGTTCAACTCTGCTTAGGAAACTGACAAGAACAGTAGCTTCTCTTCAGTCCAATACACTGCACTTGCTGGGAACAGACGCAAGTGCTATTTGCACTGTGTATGGCAAAGGGAGTGCAATAGTGACTCTTCTTAGCAGAAAACAACTCTTGCTCGTAGGACCAGAAACTGCATGGGATTCAACTCCGTTTAGGACTGGGAAACAAACGCTAGCTCGCCTTACAAGAAACACACTCTGCTTTTGAGAAAACAGCACTCTTCTACTCTCCTGTGTTTCCTATAGGGCCAGAACAGTGAGCTTGCTCAGAACAAAAGAACTGTGCTTCCTACACACACGGGGCATATCTAGTTCAACTCTGCTTAGGAAACTGACAAGAACAGTAGCTTCTCTTCAGTCCAATACACTGCACTTGCTGGGAACAGACGCAAGTGCTATTTGCACTGTGTATGGCAATGGGAGCGCAATAGTGACTCTCCTTAGCAGAAAACAACTCTTGCTCGTAGGACCAGAAACTGCATGGGATTCAACTCCGTTTAGGACTGGGAAACAAACGCTAGCTCGCCTTACAAGAAACACACTCTGCTTTTGAGAAAACAGCACTCTTCTACTCTCCTGTGTTTCCTATAGGGCCAGAACAGTGAGCTTGCTCAGAACAAAAGAACTGTGCTTCCTACACACACGGGGCATATCTAGTTCAACTCTGCTTAGGAAACTGACAAGAACAGTAGCTTCGCTTCAGTCCAATACACTGTACTTGAAGGGAACAGACGCAAGTGCTATTTGCACTGTGTATGGCAATGGGAGCACAATAGTGACTCTCCTTAGCAGAAAACAACTCTTGCTCGTAGGACCAGAAACTGCATGGGATTCAACTCCGTTTAGGACTGGGAAACAAACGCTAGCTCGCCTTACAAGAAACACACTCTGCTTTTGAGAAAACAGCACTCTTCTACTCTCCTGTGTTTCCTATAGGGCCAGAACAGTGAGCTTGCTCAGAACAAAAGAACTGTGCTTCCTACACACACGGGGCATATCTAGTTCAACTCTGCTTAGGAAACTGACAAGAACAGTAGCTTCTCTTCAGTCCAATACACTGCACTTGTTGGGAACAGACGCAAGTGGTATTTGCACTGTGTATGGCAATGGGAGCGCAATAGTGACTCTTCTTAGCAGAAAACAACTCTTGCTCGTAGGACCAGAAACTGCATGGGATTCAACTCCGTTTAGGACTGGGAAACAAACGCTAGCTCGCCTTACAAGAAACACACTCTGCTTTTGAGAAAAAAGAGCACTCTTCTACTCTCCTGTGTTTCCTATAGGGCCAGAACAGTGAGCTTGCTCAGAACAAAAGAACTGTGCTTCCTACACACACGGGGCATATCTAGTTCAACTCTGCTTAGGAAACTGAAACTGCATGGGATTCAACTCCGTTTAGGACTGGGAAACAAATGCTAGCTCGCCTTACAAGAAACACACTCTGCTTTTGAGAAAACAGCACTCTTCTACTCTCCTGTGTTTCCTATAGGGCCAGAACAGTGAGCTTGCTCAGAACAAAAGAACTGTGCTTCCTACACACACGGGGCATATCTAGTTCAACTCTGCTTAGGAAACTGACAAGAACAGTAGCTTCTCTTCAGTCCAATACACTGCACTTGCTGGGAACAGACGCAAGTGCTATTTGCACTGTGTATGGCAATGGGAGCGCAATAGTGACTCTCCTTAGCAGAAAACAACTCTTGCTCGTAGGACCAGAAACTGCATGGGATTCAACTCCGTTTAGGACTGGGAAACAAACGCTAGCTCGCCTTACAAGAAACACACTCTGCTTTTGAGAAAACAGCACTCTTCTACTCTCCTGTGTTTCCTATAGGGCCAGAACAGTGAGCTTGCTCAGAACAAAAGAACTGTGCTTCCTACACACACGGGGCATATCTAGTTCAACTCTGCTTAGGAAACTGAAAAGAACAGTAGCTTCTCTTCAGTCCAATACACTGCACTTGCTGGGAACAGACACAAGTGCTATTTGCACTGTGTATGGAAATGGGAGCGCAATAGTGACTCTTCTTAGAAGAAAACAACTCTTGCTCGTAGGACCAGAAACTGCATGGGATTCAACTCCGTTTAGGACTGGGAAACAAATGCTAGCTCGCCTTACAAGAAACACACTCTGCTTT
>NW_026737592.1:0-36426 GCF_949786415.1 Peromyscus eremicus | reverse complement strand
TTACAAGAAACACACTCTGCTTTGAGAAAAGAGCACTGTTGTACTCTACTGTATTTCCTAAGGGATCCTAACAGTAGCTTGCTCAGAACAAAAGAACTGTGCTTCCTACACACACGGCCATATCTGGTTCAATTCTGCTTAGGAAACTGACAAGAACAGTAGATCCTCTTCAGTCCAATACACTGTACATGCTGGGAATAGACGCCAGTGCTATTTGCCTTGTGTATGACAATGGGAGCGCAATAGTGACTCTTCTTACCAGAAAACATCTCTTGCTCCTAGGACCAGAAACTGCATTTGATTCAACTCCATTTAGGACTGGGAAACAAACGCTAGCTCGCCTTACAAGACACACACTCTGCTTTTGAGAAGAGCACTCATCTACTCTTCTGTGTTTCCTTTGGGGTCCAAAAATTGTGCTTGCTCAGAACCAAAGAACTGTACTTCCTACACACACGAGCCATATCTAGTTCAACTCTGCTTAGGAAACTGACAAGAACAGTAGCTCCTCTTCTGTCCAATACACTGTACTTTCTTGGAATAGACGCGAGAGCTATTTGCACTGTATATGGCAATGGGAGCCCAATAGTGACTCTTCTTACCAGAAAATAACTCTTGCTCGTAGGACCAGAAACTGCATGTGATTCAACTCCATTTAGGACTGGGAAACAAACGCTAGCTCGCCTTACAAGAAACACACTCTGCTTTTGAGAAAAGATCACTCTTCAACTCTACTGTGTTTCCTTTAGGTCCAGAATAGTGAGCTTTCTCAGAACAAAAGAACTGTGCTTCCTACACACTCGGGCCATATCTAGTTCAATTCTGCTTAGAAAACTGACAAGAACAGTAGCTTCTCTTCAGTCCAATACACTGTACTTGCTGGGAACAGACGCCAGTGCTATTTGCACTGTGTTTGGCAATGGGAGCACAATAGTGACTCTTCTTACCAGAAAACAACTCTTCCTTGTAGGACCAAAAACTGCATGTGATTCAACTACATTTAGGACTGGGAAACAAACGCTAGCTCGCCTTACAAGAAACACACTCTGCTTTTGAGAAAAGAGCACTCTTCTACTCTACTGTGTTCCCTATAGGGCCAAAACTGTGAGCCTGCTCAGAACAAAAGAACTGTGCTTCCTACACACACGGGCCATATCTACATCAATTCTGCATAGGAAACTGACAAGGACAGTAGATCCTCTTGAGTCCAATACACTGTATGCTGGGAACAGACGCCAGTGCTATTTTCCCTGTGTATGACAATGGGAGCACAATAGTGACTCTTCTTACCAGAAAACAACTCTTGCTCGTAGGACCAGAAACTGCATGTGATTCAACTCCATTTAGGACTGAAATCAAACGCTAGCTCGCCTTACAAGAAACACACTCTGCTTTTGAGAAAAGGGCACTCTTCTACTCTACTGAGTTTCCTATAGGGCCAAAACAGTGAGCTTGCTCAGAACAAAAGAACTGTGTTTCCTACACACATGGCCATATCTAGTTCAATTCTGCTTAGGAAACTGACAAGAACAGTAGATCCTCTTCAGTCCAATACACTGTACATGCTGGGAATAGACGCCAGTGCTATTTGCCCTGTGTATGACAATGGGAGTGCAATAGTGACTCTTCTTACGAGAAAACAACTCTTGCACATAGGACCAGAAACTGCATGTGATTCAACTCCATTTAGGACTGGGAAACAAACGCTAGCTCGCCCTACAAGAAACACACTCTGCTTTTGAGAAAAGAACACTCTTCTACTCTAAAGTGTGTCCTATGGGGTCCGAACAGTGAGCTTGCTCAGAACTAAAGAACTGTGCTTCCTACACACACGAGCCATATCTAGTTCAACTCTGCTTAGGAAACTGACAAGAACAGTAACTGCTCTTCAGTCCAATACACTGTACTTGCTGGGAACAGAAACGCTATTTGCACTGTGTAGGGGAATGGGAGCACAATAGTGACTTTCCTTACCAGAAAACAGCTCTTGCTCATGGGACCAAAAACTGCATGTGATTCAACTCCCTTTAGGACTGGGAAACAAACCCTAGCACGCCTTACAAGAAACACACTCTGCTTTTGAGAAAAGAGCATTCTTCTACTCTACTGTGTTTTCAAAAGAGCCACAACAGTGAGCTTGCTCAGAAGAAAAGGACTGTGTTTCCTACACACACGGCCATATCTGGTTCAATTCTGCTTAGGAAACTGACAAGAACAGTAGATCCTCTTCAGTCCAATACACTGTACATGCTGGGAATAGACGCCAGTGCTATTTGCCTTGTGTATGTCAATGGGAGCGCAATATTGACTCTTCTTACCAGAAAACAACTCTTGCTCGTAGGATCAGAAACTTCATGGGATTCAACTCCATTTCTGACTGGGAAACATACACTAGCTCGCCTTACAAGAAACACACTCTGCTTTTGAGAAAAGAGCACTCTTCTACTCTTTTGTGTTTTTTTTTTTTTTGGGTCCAAACAGTGTGCTTGCTCAGAACAAAAGAACTGTGCTTCCTACACACACGGGCCATATCGAGTTAAACTCTGCTTAGGAAACTGACAAGAACAGTAGCTCCTCTTCAGTCCAATACACTGTACTTGCTGGGAAGAGATGCGAGAGCTATTTGCACTGTATATGGCAAAAAGAGCCCAATAGTGACTCTTTTTACCAGAAAACAACTCTTGCTCGTAGGACCAAAAACTGCATGGGATTCAACTCCATTTCAGACTGGGAAACAAACACTAGCTAGCCTTACAAGAAACACACTCTGCTTTTGAGAAAAAAGCCCTCTTCTACTCTACTGTGTTTCATACAGGGCCAAAACAGTGAGCTTGCTCAGAACAAAAGAACTGTGCTTCCTACACATACAGCCATATCTAGTTCAATTCTGGTTAGGAAACTGACAAGAACAGTAGATCCTCTTCCGTCCCATACACTGTACTTGCTGGGAATAGACGCCAGTGCTATTTGCCCTGTGTATGACAATGGGAGCACAATAGTGACTCTTCTTACCAGAAAACAACTTTTGCTCGTAGGACCAGAAACTGCATGTGATTCAACTCCATTTAGGACTGGGAAACAAACATTAGCTCGCCTTACAAGAAACACACTCTGCTTTTGAGAAAAGAGCACTCTTCCTCTCCAATGTGTTTCCTATAGGGCCAGAATAGTGAGCTTGCTCAGAGCAAAAGAACTGTGCTTCCTACACACACCGACTATATCTAGTTCAACTCTGCTTAAGAAACTGACAAGAACAGTAGATCCTCTTCATTCCAATACACTGTACATGCTGGGAACAGATGCCAGTGCTATTTGCCCTGTGTATGACAATGGGAGCACAATAGTGACTCTTCTTACCAGAAAACAACTCTTGCTAGTAGTACCAGAAACTGCATGTGATTCAACTCCATTTAGGACTGCGAAACAAACGCTAGCTCGCCTTACAAGAAACCCACTCTGCTTTTGAGAAAAGAGCACTCTTCTACTCTACTGTGTTTCCTATAGAGCCAAAAGAGTGAGCTTGTTCAGAACAAAAGAACTGTGCTTCCTACACATACAGCTATATCTAGTTTAATTCTGTTTAAGAAACTGACAAGAACAGTAGATCCTCTTGCGTCCCATACACTGTACTTGCTGGGAAGAGACGCCAGTGCTATTTGCCCAGTGTATGACAATGGGAGCACAATAGTGACTCTTCTTACCAGAAAACATCTTTTGCTTGTAGGACCAGAAACTGCATGTGATTCAACTCCATTTAGGACTGGGAAACAAACGCTACCTCGCCTTATAAGAAACACACTCTGCTTTTGAGAAAAGAGCACTCTTCTACTCTACAGTGTTTCCTATGGGGTCCAAACAGTGAGCTTGCTCAGAACAAAAGAACTGTGCTTCCTACACACACGGGCCATATCTAGATCAATTCTGCTTAGGAAACTGACAAGGACAGTAGATCATCTTCAGTCCAATACACTGTACTTCCTGGGAACAGACACGAGTGCTATTTGCACTGTGTATGGCAATGGGAGCGTAATAGTGACTCTTCTTATCAGAAAACAACTCTTGCTCGTAGGACCAGAAACTGCATTGGATTCAACTCCATTTAGGACTGGGAAACAAACACTAGCTCGCCTTACAAGAAACACACTCTGCTTTTGAGAAAAGAGCACTCTTCTACTCTACTGTGTTTCCTATGAGGTCCGAACAGTGAGCTTGCTCAGAACAAAAGAACTGTGCTTTCTACACACAGGGGCCTTTTCTAGTTCAACTCTGCTTAGGAAACTGACAAGAACAGTAGTTCCTCTTCAGTCCAATACACTGTACTTGCTGCGAACAGACGCGAGCGCTATTTGCACTGTGTATGGCAATGGGAGCGCAATAGTGACTCTTCTTACCAGAAAACAACTCTTGCTCGTAGGACCAGAAACTGCACGGGATTCAACTTTATTTTTGACTGGGAAACAAACACTAGCTCGCCTTACAAGAAACACACTCTGCTTTTGAGAAAAGAGCACTCTTCTACTCTACTGTGTTTCCTATTGGATCCGAACAGTAGGTTGCTCAGAACAAAAGAACTGTGCTTCCTACACACACGGCCATATCTAGTTCAAATCTGCTTAGAAAACTGACAAGAACAGTAGCTCCTCTTCAGTCCAATACACTGTACTTTCTGGGAACAGACACGCTATTTGCACTGTGTAGGGGAATGGTAGCACAATAGTGACTTTCCTTACCAGAAAACAACTCTTGCTCATGGGACCAAAAACTGCATGTGATTCAACTCCATTTAGGACTGGGAAACAAACGCTAGCTCGCCTTACAAGAAACACACTCTGCTTTTGAGAAAAGAGCACTCTTCTACTCTACTCTGTTTTCAAAAGAACCAAAACAATGAGCTTGCTCAGAAGAAAAGGACTGTGCTTCCTACACACACGGTCATATCTGGTTCAATTCTGCTTAGGATACTGACAAGAACAGTAGGTCCTCTTCAGTCCAATACACTGTACATGCTGGGAATAGACGCCAGTGCTATTTGCCTTGTGTATGACAATGGGAGCACAATAGTGACTCTTCTTACCAGAAAACAACTCTTGCTCGTAGGACCAGAAACTGCATGTGATTCAACTCCATTTAGGACTGCAAAACAAACGCTAGCTAGCCTTACAAGAAACACACTCTGCTTTTGAGAAAAGAGCACTCTTCTACTCTACTGTGTTTCCTTTGGGGTCCAAAAAGTGAGCTTGCTCAGAACAAAAGAGCTGTGCTTCCTACACACGGGACATATATAGTTCAACTCTACTTCGGAAACTGACAAGAACAGTAGCTCCTCTTCAGTCCAGTACACTGTACTTAATGGGAAGAGGCGCGAGTGCTATTTGCAATGTGTATGTCAATGGGAGCGCAATAGTGACTCTTCTTACCAGAAAACAACTCTTGCTCATAGGACCAGAAACTGCATGTGATTCAACTCCAATTAGGACTGGGAAACAAACGCTAGCTCGCCTTAAAATAAACACACTCTGCTTTTGAGAAAAGAGCACTCTTCTGCTCTACTGTGTCTCCTAAAGCGCCAGAACAATGAGCTTGCTCTGAACAAAAGAACTGTGCTTCCTAAACACACGGCCATATCTAGTTCAATTCTGTTTAGTAAACTGACAAGAACAGTAGATCCTCTTCAGTCCAATACACTGTACATGCTGGGAACAGACGCCAGTGCTATTTGCACTGTGTACAGCAATGGGAGCGCAATAGTGACTCTTCTTACCAGAAAACAACTCTTGCTCCTAGGAACAGAAACTGCATGTGATTCAAGTCCATTTAGGACTGGGAAACAAACGCTAGCTCGCCTTACAAGAAACACACTCTGCTTTTGAGAAAAGAGCACTCTTCTACTCTACTGTGTTTCCTATAGGGCCAGTACAGTGAGCTTGCTCAGAACAAAAGTACTGTGCTTCCTATAAACATGGCCATATCAAGTTCAATTCTGCTTAGGAAACTGACAAGAACAGTAGCTCCTCTTCAGTCCAATACACTCTACATGCTGGGGACAGATGCCCGTGCTATTTGCCCTGTGTATGACAATGGGAGCACAATAGTGTCTCTTCTTACCAGAAAACCACTCTTGCTCATAGGTCAGAAACTGCATGTGATTCAACTCCATTTAGGACTGGGAAACAAACGCTAGCTAGCCTTACAAGAAACACACTCTGCTTTTGAGAAAGGAGCACTCTTCTACTCTACTGTCTTTCCTATAGCGCCAGAACAGTGAGCTTGCTCAAAACAAAAGAACTGTGCTTCCTACACACACAGGCAATATCTAGGACAACTCTGCATAGGAAGCTGACGAGAACAGTAGCTCCTTTTCAGTCCAATACACTGTACTTGCTGGGAACAGAAACGAGTGCTATTTGCACTGTGTATGGAAAGGGGAGCGCAATAGTGACTTTCTTTACCAGAAAACAACTCTTGCTCCTAGGACCAAAAACTGCATGTGATTCAACTCCATTTACGACTGGGAAACAGACGCTAGCTCGCCTTACAAGAAACACACTCTGCTTTTGAGAAAAGAGCACTCTTCTACTCTGCTGTTTTTCCTATAGGGCCAGTACAGTGAGCTTGCTCAGAACAAAAGAACTGTGCATTCTACACACACGGGCCATATCTAGTTCAATTCTACTTAGGAAACTGACAAGAACAGTAGATCCTCTTCAGTCCAATACACTGTACTTGCTGGGAACAGACGCGAGTGCTGTTTGCACTGTGTATGTCAATGGGAGCGCAATAGTGACTTTCCTTAACAGAAAACAACTCTTGTTCATAGGACCAAAAACTGCATGTGATTCAACTCCATTTAGGACTGGGAAAAAACGCTAGCTCACCTTACAAGAAACACACTCTGCTTTTGAGAAAAGAGCACTCTTCTGCTCTACTGTGTTTCCTATAGGGCCAGTACAGTGAGCTTGCTCAGAACAAAAGAACTGTGCTTCCTACACAAAAGACCATATCCAGTTCAATTCTGCTTAGGAAACTGACAAGAACAGTAGCTCCTCTTCAGTCCAATACACTGTACTTGCTGGGAACCGATGCGAGTGCTATTTGCACTGTGTATGGCAATGGGAGCACAATAGTGACTTTCCTTACCAGAAAACAACTCTTGCGTGTAGGACCAAAAGTTATATGTGATTCAACTCCATTTAGGACTGGGAAACAAACGCTAGCTCGCCTTACAAAAAATACACTCTGCTTTTGAGAAAAGAGCACTCTTCTACTCTACTGTGTTTCCTATAGGGCCAGAACAGTGAGATTGCTCAGAAGAAAAGAACTGTGCTTCCTACAAACACGGGCCATATCTAGTTCAACTCTGCTTAGGAAACTGACAAGAAGAGTAGCTCCTCTTCAGTCCAATACACTGTACTTGCTGGGAAAATACGCTAGTGCTTTTTGCACTGTGTACCACAATGGGAGCGCAATAGTGACTCTTCTTACCAGAAAACAACTCTTGCTCATAGGACCCGAAACTGCATGTCATTCAACTCCGTTTAGGACTGGGAAACAAACGGTAGCTCGCCTAATAAGAAACACACTCTGCTTTTGAGAAAAGAGCACTCTTCTAGTCTACTGTGTTTCCTATAGCGCCAGAACAATGAGCTTGCTCAGAACAAATGAACTGTGCTTCCTAAACACACGGCCATATCTTGTTCAATTCTGTTTAGTAAACTGACAAGAACAGTAGATCCTCTTCAGTCCAATACACTGTACATGCTGGGAATAGAGGCCAGTGCTATTTACACTGTGTACAGCAATGGGAGCGCAATAGTGACTCTTCTTACCAGAAAATAACTCTTGCTCGTAGGACAGAAACTGCATGGGATTCAACTACATTTAGGACTTGGAAACAAACACTAGCTCGTCTTACAAGAAACACACTCTGCTTCTGAGAAAAGAGCACTCTTCTACTCTACTGTGTTTCCTATAGGGCCAGTACAGTGTGCTTGCTCAGAACAAAAGAACTGTGCATCCTACACACACGGGCCATATCTAGTTCAATTCTGCTTAGGAAACTGACAAGAACAGTAGATCCTCTTCAGTCCAATACACTGTACATGCTGGGAACAGACGCCAGTGCTATTTGCACTGTGTATGACAATGGGAGCACAATAGTGACTTTTCTTACCAGAAAACAACTCTAGCTCGTAGGACCAGAAACTGCATGTGATTCAACTCCACTTAGGACTGAGAAACAAACGCTAGCTTGCCTTACAAGAAACGAGCACTGCTTTTGAGAAAAGGGCACACTTCTACTCTACTGTGTTTCCTATGGTGTCCGAACAGTGAGCTTGCTCAGAACAAAAGAACTGTGCTTCCTACACACACGGGCCATATCAGGTTCAATTCTGCTTAGGAAACTGACAAGAACAGTAGATCCCCTTCAGTCCAATACACTGTACTTGCTGGGAACAGACGCCAGTGCTATTAGCACTGTGTATGACAATGGGAGCGCAATAGTGACTCTTCTTACCACAAAACAACTCTTGCTCCTAGGACCAGAAACTGCATGGGATTCAACTCCATTTAGGAGTGGGAAACAAACGCTAGCTAGCCTTACAAGAAACACACTCTGCTTTTGAGAAAAGAGCACTCTTCTACTCTACTGTGTTTCCTATATGTCCAGAACAGTGAGCTTGCTCAGAACAAAAGAAATGTGCTTCATACACACACGGGCCATATCTAGTTCAACTCTGCTTAGGAACCTGACAAGAACAATAGATCCTCTTCAGTCCAATACACTATACATGCTGGGAACAAATGCCAGTGCTATTTGCCCTGAGTATGACAATGCGAGCTCAATAGTGACTCTTCTTACCAGAAAACAACTCTTGCTTGTAGGACCAGAAACTGCATGTGATTCAACTCCATTTAGGTCTGGGAAGCAAACGCTATCTCACCTTACAAGAAACACACTCTGCTTTTGAGAAAAGAGCAATGTGTTTCCTATGGGGTCCGCACAGTGAGCTTCCTCAGAACAAAAGAACTGTGCTTCCTATACACACGGGAAATATCTAGTTCAACTCTGCTTAGGAAACAGACAAGAACAGTAGATCCTCTTCAGTCCAATACACTGTACATGCTGGGAACAGACGCCAGTGCTATTTGCCCTGTGTATGATAATGGGAGCGCAATAGTGACTCTTCTTACCAGAAAAAAACTCTTGCTCGTACGACCAAAAACTGCATGTGATTCAACTCTATTTAGGACTGGGAAACAAACGCTAGCTCGCCTTACAAGAAACACACTCTGCTTTTGAGAAAAGAGCACTCTTCTACTCTACTGTGTTTCCTATAGGGCCAGTACAGTGAGCTTGCTCAGAACAAAATAACTGTGCTTCCTACACAAATGGCCATATCCAGTTCAATTCTGCTTAGGAAACTGACAAGAACAGTAGCTCCTCTTCAGTCCAATACACTGTACTTGCTGGGAACAGATGCGAGTGCTATTTGCACTGTGTTTGGGAATGGGAGCGCAAAAGTTACTTTCCTTACCAGAAAACAACTCTTGCGTGTAGGACCAAAAACTGCATGTGATTCAACTCCATTTAGGACTGGGAAACAAACTCTGGCTCGCCTTACAAGAAACACACTCTGCTTTTGAGAAAAGAGCACTCTTCTACTCTACTGTGTTTCCTATAGGGCCAGAACAGTGAGCTTGCTCAGAACAAAAGAACTGTGTTTCCTGCACACACGGCCATATCTATTTCAACTCTGCTTAGGAAACTGACAAGAACAGTAGCTCCGTTTCAGTCCAATACACTGTACTTCCTGGGAACAGATGCGAGTGCTATTTGCACTGTGTAGAGCAATGGGAACACAATAGTGACTCTTCTTACCAGAAAACAACTCTGGCTCTTAGGACCAGAAACTGCATGTGATTCAACTCCACTTAGGACTGAGAAACAAACGCTAGCTTGCCTTACAAGAAACTAGCTCTTCTTTTGAGAAAAGGGCACACTTCTACTCTCTGTGTTTCCTATGGGGTCCGAACAGTGTGCTTGCTCAGAACAAAAGAACTGTGCTTCCTACACACACGGGCCATATCAGGTTCAATTCTGCTTAGGAAACTGACAAGAACAGTAGATCCCCTTCAGTCCAATACACTGTACTTGCTGGGAACAGACGCCAGTGCTATTTGCACTGTGTATGACAATGGGAGCGCAATAGTGACTCTTCTTACCACAAAACAACTCTTGCTCCTAGGACCAGAAACTGCATGGGATTCAACTCCATTTAGGAGTGGGAAACAAACGCTAGCTAGCCTTATAAGAAACACACTCTGCTTTTGAGAAAAGAGCACTCTTCTGCTCTACTGTGTTTCCTATATGTCCAGAACAGTGAGCTTGCTCAGAACAAAAGAAATGTGCTTCATACACACACGGGCCATATCTAGTTCAACTCTGCTTAGGAACCTGACAAGAACAATAGATCCTCTTCAGTCCAATACACTATACATGCTGGGAACAAATGCCAGTGCTATTTGCCCTGTGTATGACAATGCGAGCTCAATAGTGACTCTTCTTACCAGAAAACAACTCTTGCTTGTAGGACCAGAAACTGCATGTGATTCAACTCCATTTAGGTCTGGGAAGCAAACGCTATCTCACCTTACAAGAAACACACTCTGCTTTTGAGAAAAGAGCAATGTGTTTCCTATGGGGTCCGCACAGTGAGCTTCCTCAGAACAAAAGAACTGTGCTTCCTATACACACGGGAAATATCTAGTTCAACTCTGCTTAGGAAACTGACAAGAACAGTAGATCCTCTTCAGTCCAATACACTGTACATGCTGGGAACAGACGCCAGTGCTATTTGCCCTGTGTATGACAATGGGAGCGCAATAGTGACTCTTCTTACCAGAAAAAAACTCTTGCTCGTAGGACCAAAAACTGCATGTGATTCAACTCTATTTAGGACTGGGAAACAAAAGCTAGCTCGCCTTACAAGAAACACACTCTGCTTTTGAGAAAAGAGCACTCTTCTACTCTACTGTGTTTCCTATAGGGCCAGTACAGTGATCTTGCTCAGAACAAAATAACTGTGCTTCCTACAAAAATGGCCATATCCAGTTCAATTCTGCTTAGGAAACTGACAAGAACAGTAGCTCCTCTTCAGTCCAATACACTGTACTTGCTGGGAACAGATGCGAGTGCTATTTGCACTGTGTTTGGCAATGGGAGCACAATAGTGACTTTCCTTACCAGAAAACAACTCTTGAGCGTAGGACTAGAAACTGCATGTGATTCAACTCCATTTAGGACTGGGAAACAAACGCTAGCTCGCCTTACAAGAAACACACTCTGCTTTTGAGAAAAGAGCACTCTTCTACTCTACTGTGTTTCCTATAGGGCCAGAACAGTTAGCTTGCTCAGAACAAAAGAACTGTGCTTCCTGCACACACAGCCATATCTAGTTCAACTCTGCTTAGGAAACTGACAAGAACAGTAGCTCCTCTTCAGTCCAATACACTGTACTTGCTGGGAACAGACGCGAGTGCTATTTGCACTGTGTACGGCATTGGGAGCGCAATAGTGACTCTTTTTACCAGAAAACAACTCTTGCTCGTAGGACCAGAAACTGCATGTGATTCAACTCCATTTAGGAATGGAAAACAAACGCTAGCTCGCCTTACAAGAAACACACTCTGCTTTTGAGAAAAGACCACTCTTCTACTCTACTGTGTTTCCTATAGGGCCAGAACAGTGAGCTTTCTCAGAACAAAAGAACTGAGCTTCCTACACACACGGGCCATATATAGTTCAACTCTGCTTAGGAAACTGACGAGAACAGTAGCTCCTCTTCAGTCCAATACACTATACTTGCTGGGAACAGATGCCAGTGCTATTTGCACTGTGTATGACAATGGGAGCGCAATAGTGACTCTTCTTATCACAAAACAACTCTTGCTCCTAGGACCAGAAACTGCATGGGATTCAACTCCATTTAGGACTGGGAAACAAAAGCTAGCTCACCTTACAAGAAACATACTCTGCTTTTGAGAAAAGAGCACTCTTCTTCTCTACTATGTGTAGTATGGGGTCCGAAAAGTGAGCTTGCTCAGAACAAAAGAACTGTGCTTCCTACGCACACGGGCCATATCTAGTTCAACTCTGCTTAGGAAACTGACAAGAACAGTAGCTCCTCTTCAGTCCAATAC
Organism: Peromyscus eremicus; assembly: GCF_949786415.1. Classification (NCBI taxonomy): domain Eukaryota; kingdom Metazoa; phylum Chordata; class Mammalia; order Rodentia; family Cricetidae; genus Peromyscus; species Peromyscus eremicus. The sequence goes on along the minus strand of NW_026737592.1, from coordinate 24,225 downwards.
ACTGTACTTGCTGGGAACAGACGCGAGTGCTATTTGCACTGTGTATGTCAACGGGAGCGCAATAGTGACTTTCCTTACCAGAAAACAACTCTTGCTCGTAGGACCAAAAACTGCATGTGATTCAACTCCATTTAGGACTGGGAAACAAACGCTGCCTCGCCTTACAAGAAACACACTCTGCTTTTGAGAAAAGAGCACTCTTCTACTCTACTGTGTTTCCTATCGGGCCAGTACAGTGAGCTTGCTCAGAACAAAAGAACTGTGCTTCCTACACAAATGGCCATATCCAGTTCAATTCTGCTTAGGAAACTGACAAAAACAGTAGCTCCTCTTCAGTCCAATACACTGTACTTGCTGGGAACAGATGCGAGTGCTATTTGCACTGTGTTTGGCAATGGGAGCACAATAGTGACTTTCCTTATCAGAAAACAAGTCTTGCTCATAGGACCAGAAACTGCATGTGATTCAACTCCATTTAGGACTGGAAACAAATGCTATCTCGCCTTAAAAGAAACACAATCTGCTTTTGAGAAAAGAGCACTCTTTTACTCTACTGTGTCTCCTATAGGGCCAGAACAGTGAGCTTGCTCAGAACAAAAGATCTGTGCTTCCTACACACACGGGCCATATCTAGTTCAACTCTGCTTAGGAAACTGACGAGAACAGTAGCTCCTCTTCACTCCAATGCACTGTACTTGCTGAGAACAGACGCGAGTGCTATTTGCACTGTGTACAGTAATAGGAGCACAATAGTGACTTTTCTTACCAGAAAACAACTTTTGCTCTTAGGACCAGAAACTGCATGTGATTCAACTCCATTTAGGACTGGGAAACAAACACTAGCTCGCTTTACAAGAAACACACTCTGCTTTTGAGAAAAGACCACTCTTCTACTCTACTGTGTTTCCTATAGGGCCAGTACAGTGAGCTTGCTCAGAACAAAAGAACTGTGCTTCCTACACAAATGGCCATATCAGGTTCAATTCTGCTTAGGAAACTGACAAGAACAGTAGCTCCTCTTCAGTCCAATACACTATACTTGCTGGGAACAGACGCTCGTGCTATTTGCCCTGTGAATGACAATGGGAGCCCAATAGTGTCTCTTCTTACCAGAAAACAATCTTGCTCATAGGACCAGAAACTGCATGTGATTCAACTCCATTTAGGACTGGGAAACAAACGCTAGCTAGCCTTACAAGAAACACACTCTGCTTTTGAGAAAAGAGCACTCTTCTACTCTACTGTCTTTCCTATAGCGCCAGAACAGTGAGCTTGCTCAGACCAAAGAACTGTGCTTCCTACAAACACGGGCCATATCTAGTTCAACTCTGCTTAGGAAACTGACGAGAACAGTAGCTCCTCTTCAGTCCAATACACTGTACTTGCTGGGAACAGACGAGTGCTATTTGTACTGTGTACAGCAATGGGAGCACAATAGTGACCCTTCTTACCAGAAAACAACTCTGGCTCTTAGGACCAGAAACTGCATGTTATTCAACTCCACTTAGGACTGGGAAACAAACGCTAGTTTGCCTTACAAGAAACAAGCTCTGATTTGAGAAAAGGGCACACTTCTACACTACTGTGTTTCCTATGGGGTCCGAACAGTGAGCTTGCTCAGAACAAAAGAACTGTGCTTCCTACACACACGGGCCATATCTAGTTCAATTCTGCTTAGGAAACTGACAAGAACAGTAGATCCCCTTCAGTCCAATACCCTGTACTTGCTGGGAACAGACGCGAGTGCTATTTGCACTTTGTACGGCATTGGGAGCGCAATAGTGACTCTTTTTACCAGAAAACAACTCTTGCTCGTAGGACCAGAAAACAACTCTTGCTCATAGGAGCAGAAACTGCATGTGATTCAACTCCACTTAGGACTGGGAAACAAATGCTATCTTGCCTTACAAGAAACACACTCTGCTTTTGAGAAAAGAGCACTCTTCTACTCTTCTGTGTTTCCTAAAGGGCCAGAACAGTGAGCTTGCTCAGAACAAAAGAAATGTGCTTCAAACACACACGGGCGACATCTAGTTCAACTCTGCTTAGGAACCTGACAAGAACAATATATCCTCTTCAGTCCAATACACTGTACATGCTGGGAACAAATGCCAGTGCTATTTGCCCTGTGTATGACAATGGTAGCGCAATAGTGACTCTTCTTACCAGAAAATACTCTTGCTTGTAGGACCAGAAACTGCATGTGATTCAAATCCATTTAGGACTAAGAAACAAACGTTAGCTCGCCTTACAAGAAACACACTATGCTTTTGAGAAAAGAGTACTCTTCTAATCTACTGTGTTTCCTATAGGGCCAGAACAGTGAGCTTGCTCAGAACAAAAGACATGTGCTTCCTACGCACACGGGCCATATCTAGTTAAACTCTGCATCGGAAACTGACAAGAACACTAGATCCTCTTCAGTCCAATACACTGTACATGCTGGGAACAGACGCCAGTGCTATTTGCCCTATGTATGACAATGGGAGCGCAATAGTGACTCTTCTTACCAGAAAACAACTCTTGCTCGTAGGACCAAAAACTGCACGTGATTCAACTCCATTTAGGACTGGGAAAGAAACGCTAGCTCGCCTTACAAGAAACACACTCTGCTTTTGAGAAAAGAGCACTCTTGTACTCTACTGTGTTTCCTATAGGGCCAGAACAGTGAGCTTGCTCAGAACAAAAGAACTGTGCTTCCTACACAGACGGGCCATATCTAGTTCAACTCTGCTTAGGAAACTGAAGAGAACAGTAGCTCCGCTTCAGTCCAATACACTGTACTTGCTGAGAACAAATGCCAGTGCTATTTGCACTGTGTATGACAATGGGAGCGCAATTGTGACTCTTCTTACCACAAAACAACTCTTGCTCCTAGGACCAGAAACTGCATGGGATTCAACTCCATTTAGGACTGGGAAACAAACGCTAGCTTGCCCTACAAGAAACACACTCTGCTTTTGAGAAAAGAGCACTCTTCTACTCTACTGTGTTTCCTATAGGGCCAGAACAGAGAGTTTGCTCAGAACAAAAGAACTGTGCTTTCTGCACACACAGCCATATCTAGTTCAACTCTGCTTAGGAAACTGACAAGAACAGTAGCTCCTCTTCAGTCCAATACACTGTACTTGCTGGGAACAGACGCGAGTGCTATTTGCACTGTGTACGGCATTGGGAGCGCAATAGTGACTCTTTTTACCAGAAAACAACTCTTGCTCGTAGGACCAGAAACTGCATGTGATTCAACTCCATTTAGGACTGGGAAACAAATGCTTTCTCGCCTTACAAGAAACACACTCTGCTTTTGAGAAAAGAGCACTCTTGTACTCTACTGTGTTTCCTATAGGGCCAGAACAGTGAGCTTGGTCAGAATAAAAGAAATGTGCTTCATACACACACGGGCCATATCTAGTTCAACTCTGCTTAGGAACCTGACAATAACAGTAGCTCCTCTTCAGTCCAATACACTGTACTTTATTGGAACAGACGCAAGTGCTATTTGTACTGTGTATGGCATTGGGAGCGCAATAGTTACACTTCTTGCCAAAAAATAACTCTACTCATATGACCAGAAACTGCATGTGATTCAAATTCATTTAGGACTGGTAAACAAAAGCTAGCTCGCCTTACAAGAAATACACTCTGCTTTTGAGAAAAGAGCACTCTTCTTCTCTACTATGTGTCCTATGGGGTCCGAACAGTGAGCTTGCTCAGAACAAAAGAACTGTGCTTCCTACGCACACGGGCCATATCTAGTTCAACTCTGCTTAGGAAACTGACAAGAACAGTACCTCCTCTTCAGTCCAATACATTGTACTTGCTGGGAACAGACGCGAATGCTATTTGCACTGTGTATGTCAACGGGAGCGCAATAGTGACACTTTTTACCAATAAACAACTCTTGCTCATAGGACCAGAAACTGCATGTGATTCAACACCATTTAGGACTTGGAAACAAATGTAATCTCGCCTTACAAGAAACACACTCTGCTTTTGAGAAAAGAGCACTCTTGTACTCTACTGTGTTTCCTATAGGGCCAGAGCAGTGAGCTTGCTCAGAACAAAAGAAATGTGCTTCATACACACAGGAGCCATATCTAGTTCAATTCTGCTTAGGAAACTGACGGGAACCGTAGCTCCTCTTCAGTCTAATACACTGTACTTGCTTGGAACAGACGCGAGTGCTATTTGCACTGTGTATGGCAAAGGGAGCACAACAGTGACTCTTCTTACCAGAAAACAACTCTTGCTCGTAGGACTAGAAACTTCATGGGATTCAACTCCATTTCTGAATGGGAAACAAACACTAGCTTGCCTTACAAGAAACACACTCTGATTTGAGAAAAGAGCCCTCCTCTACTCTACTGTGTTTCCTATAGGGCCAGAACAGTGAGCTTGCTCAGAACAAAAGAACTGTGCTTTCTACACACACGGGCCATATCTAGTTCAACTTTGCTTAGGAAACTGACAACAACAGTAGCTCCACTTCAGTCCAATACACTGTACTTGCTGGGAACAGACGCCAGTGCTATTTGCACTGTGTATGGCAATGGGAGCACAATAGTGACTTTCCTTCCCAGAAAACCACTCTTGCTCGTAGGACCAAAAACTGCATGTGATTCAACTCCATTTAGGACTGGGAAACAAACGCTAGCTCGCCTTACAAAAACACACTCTGCTTTTGAGAAAAGAGCACTCTTCTACTCTACTGTGTTTCTTATAGGGCCAGTACAGTGAGCTTGCTCAGAACAAAAGAACTGTGCTTCCTATACACACAGGCAATATCTAGTTCAACTCTGCATAGGAAACTGACGAGAACAGTAGCTCCTTTTCAGTCCAATACACTGTACTTGCTGGGAACAGATGCGAGTGCTATTTGCACTGTGTATGGCAATTGGAGCACAATAGTGTCTTTCCTTATCCGAAAACAACTCTTGCTCGTAGGACCAAAAACTGCATGTGATTCAACTCCATTTACGACTGGGAAACAGACGCTAGCCTCTCCTTACAAGAAACACAATCTGCTTTTGAGAAAAGAGCACTCTTCTACTCTGCTGTTTTTCCTATAGGGCCAGTACAGTGAGCTTGCTCAAAACAAAAGAACTGTGCATCCTACACACACGGGCCATATCTAGTTCAATTCTGCTTAGGAAACTGACAAGAACAGTAGATCATCTTCAGTCCAATACACTGTACTTGCTGAAAACAGACGCCAGTGCTATTTGCACTGTGTATGACAATGGGAGCACAATAGTGACTTTTCTTACCAGAAAACAACTCTTGCTCATAGGACCAGAATCTGCATGGGATTCAACTCCATTTAGGACTGGGAAACAATCACTAGCTCGCCTTAAAAGAAAGACACTCTGCTTTTGAGAAAAGAGCACTCTTCTACTCTACTGTGTTTCCTATAGGGCCAGTACAGTGAGCTTGCTCAGAACAAAAGAACTGTGCTTCCTATACACATGGCCATATCCAGTTCAATTCTGCTTAGGAAACTGACAAGAACAGTAGATCCTCTTCAGTCCAATATACTCTACATGCTGGGAACAGACGCCCATGCTATTTGCCCTGTGTATGACAATGGGAGCACAATAGTGTTTCCTATTACCAGAAAACAACTCTTGCTCATAGGATCAGAAACTGCATGTGATTCAACTCCATTTAGGACTGGGAAACAAACACTAGCTAGCCTTACAAGAAACACACTCTGCTTTTGAGAAAAGAGCACTCTTCTACTCTACTGTCTTTCCTATAGCGCCAGAACAGTGAGCTTGCTCAGAACAAAAGAACTGTGCTTCCTATACTCACAGGCAATATCTAGTTCAACTCTGCATAGGAAACTGACGAGAACAGTAGCTCCTTTTCAGTCCAATACACTGTACTTGCTGGGAACAGTTGCGAGTGCTATTTGCACTGTGTATGGAAATTGGAGCACAATAGTGACTTTCCTTACCAGAAAACAACTCTTGCTCGTAGGACCAAAAACTGCATGTGATTCAACTCCATTTACGACTGGGAAACAGACGCTAGCCTCGCCTTACAAGAAACACAATCTGCTTTTGAGAAAAGAGCACTCTTCTACTCTGCTGTTTTTCCTATAGGGTCAGTACAGTGAGCTTGCTCAGAACAAAAGAACTGTGCATCCTACACACACGGGCCATATCTAGTTCAATTCTGCTTAGGAAACTGACAAGAACAGTAGATCATCTTCAGTCCAGTACACTGTACTTGCTGAAAACAGACGCCAGTGCTATTTGCACTGTGTATGACAATGGGAGCAAAATAGTGACTTTTCTTACCAGAAAACAACTCTTGCTCGTAGGAACAGAAACTGCATGTGATTCAACTCCATTTAGGACTGGGAAACAAATGCTATCTCACCTTACAAGAAACACACATCTGCTTTTGAGAAAAGAGCACTCTTGTACTCTACTGTGTTTCCTAAAGGGCCAGAACAGTGAGCTTACTCAGAACAAAAGAACTGTGCTTCCTACACACACGGGCCATATCTAGTTCAACTCTGCTTAGGAAACTGACGAGAACCGTAGCTCCTCTTCAGTCCAATACACTGTACTTCCTGTGAACAGACGCGAGTGCTATTTGCACTGTGTACAGCAATGGTAACACAATAGTGACTCTTCTTACCAGAAAACAACTCTGTATCTTAGGACCAGAAACTGCATGTGATTCAACTCCACTTAGGACTGGGAAACAAACGCTAGCTTGCCTTACAAGAAACGAGCTCTGCTTTTGAGAAAAGGGCACACTTCTACTCTACTGTGTTTCCTATGGGGTCGGAACAGTGACCTTGCTCAGAACAAAAGAACTGTGCTTCCTACACACACGTACCATATCTAGTTCAATTCTGCTTAGGAAACTGACAAGAACAGTAGATCCCGTTCAGTCCAATAAAGTGTACTTGCTGAGAACAGACGCCAGTGCTATTTGCACTGTGTATGACAATGGGAGCGCAATAGTGACTCTTCTTACCACAAAACAACTCTTGCTCCTAGGACCAGAAACTGCATGGGATTCAACTCCATTTAGGACTGGGAAACAAACGCTTGCTAGCCTTACAAGAAACAAACTCTGCTTTTGAGAAAAGAGCACTCTTGTACTCTACTGTGTTTCCTATAGGGCCAGAACAGTGAGCTTGCTCAGAACAAAAGAAATGTGCTTCATACACACACGGGCCATATCTAGTTCAACTCTGCTTAGGAACCTGACAAGAACAATAGATCCTCTTCAGTCCAATACACTGTACATGCTGGGAACAAATGCCAGTGCTATTTGCCCTGTGTATGACAATGGTAGTGCAATAGTGACTGTTCTTACCAGAAAATACTCTTGCTTGTAGGACCAGAAACTGCATGTGATTCAACTCCATTTAGGTCTGGGAAGCAAACGCTAGCTCGCCTTACAAGAAACACACTCTGCTTTGGGAAAAGAGCACTTTTCTACTCTACTGTGTTTCCTATGGGGTCCGAACAGTGAGCTTGCTCAGAACAAAAGAACTGTGCTTCCTATACACACGGGCCATATCTAGTTCAACTCTGCTTAGGAAACTGACAAGAACAGTAGCTCCTCTTCAGTCCAATACACTGTACTTGATTGGAACAGTCCCAAGTTCTATTTGTACAGTGTATGGCATTGTGAGCACAATAGTGACTCTTCTTACCAAAAAATAACTCTACTCTTAGGACCAGAAACTGAATGTGATTCAAATTCATTTAGGACTGGGAAACAAAAGCTAGCTCGCCTTACAAGAAATACACTCTGCTTTTGAGAAAAGAGCACTCTTCTTCTCTAGAATGTGTCCTATGGGATCTGAACAGTGAGCTTGCTCAGAACAAAAAAAAACTGTGCTTCCTACGCACACGGGCCATATCTAGTTCAATTCCTCTTCAGTCCAATACACTGTACCTGCTGGAAACAGACGCGAGTGCTATTTGCACTGTGTATGTCAACGGGAGCGCAATAGTGACTTTCCTTACCAGAAAACAACTCTTGCTCGTAGGACCAGAAACTGCATGGGATTCAACTCCATTTAGGACTGGGAAACAAATGCTATCTCGCCTTACAAGAAACACACTCTGCTTTTGAGAAAAGAGCACACTTGTACTCTACTGTGTTTCCTATAGGGCTAGAACAGTGAGCTTGCTCAGAACAAAAGAGATGTGCTTCATACACACACGGGCCATATCTAGTTCAATTCTGCTTAGGAAACTGACAAGAACAGTAGATCCTCTTCAGTCCAATACACTGTACTTGCTGGAAACAGACGCGAGTGCTATTTGCACTGTGTATGTCAACGGGAGCGCAATAGTGACTTTCCTTACCAGAAAACAACTCTTGCTCGTAGGACCAAAAACTGCATGTGATTCAACTCCATTTAGGACTGGGAAACAAATGCTATCTCGCCTTACAAGAAACACACTCTGCTTTTGAGAAAAGAGCACTCTTCTACTCTACTGTGTTTTCTATGGGGTCCTAAGAGAGAGCTTGCTGAGAACAAAAGAACTGTGCTTCCTACACACGGGCCATATCTAGTTCAATTCTGCTTAGGAAACTGACGGGAACCGTAGCTCCTCTTCAGTCTAATACACTGTACTTGCTGGGAACAGACGCGAGTGCTATTTGCACTGTGTATGGCAAAGGGAGCACAATAGTGACTCTTCTTACCAGAAAACAACTCTTGCTTGTAGGACTAGAAACTTCATGGGATTCAACTCCATTTCTGAATGGGAAACAAACACTAGCTTGCCTTACAAGAAACACACTCTGATTTGAGAAAAGAGCCCTCCTCTACTCTACTGTGTTTCCTATAGGGCCAGAACAGTGAGCTTGCTCAGAACAAAAGAACTGTGCTTTCTACACACACGGGCCATATCTAGTTCAACTTTGCTTAGGAAACTGACAACAACAGTAGCTCCACTTCAGTCCAATACACTGTACTTGCTGGGAACAGACGCCAGTGCTATTTGCACTGTGTATGGCAATGGGAGCACAATAGTGACTTTCCTTCCCAGAAAACAACTCTTGCTCGTAGGACCAAAAACTGCATGTGATTCAACTCCATTTAGGACTGGGAAACAAACGCTAGCTCGCCTTACAAAAACACACTCTGCTTTTGAGAAAAGAGCACTCTTCTACTCTACTGTCTTTCCTATAGCGCCAGAACAGTGAGCTTGCTCAGAACAAAAGAACTGTGCTTCCTATACACACAGGCAATATCTAGTTCAACTCTGCATAGGAAACTGACGAGAACAGTAGCTCCTTTTCAGTCCAATACACTGTACTTGCTGGGAACAGATGCGAGTGCTATTTGCCCTGTGTATGGAAATTGGAGCACAATAGTGACTTTCCTTACCAGAAAACAACTCTTGCTCGTAGGACCAAAAACTGCATGTGATTCAACTCCATTTACGACTGGGAAACAGACGCTAGCCTCGCCTTACAAGAAACACAATCTGCTTTTGAGAAAAGAGCACTCTTCTACTCTGCTGTTTTTCCTATAGGGCCAGTACAGTGAGCTTGCTCAGAACAAAAGAACTGTGCATCCTACACACACGGGCCATATCTAGTTCAATTCTGCTTAGGAAACTGACAAGAACAGTAGATCATCTTCAGTCCAATACACTGTACTTGCTGAAAACAGACGCCAGTGCTATTTGCACTGTGTATGACAATGGGAGCACAATAGTGACTTTTCTTACCAGAAAACAACTCTTGCTCGTAGGACCAGAATCTGCATGGGATTCAACTCCATTTAGGACTGGGAAACAATCACTAGCTCGCCTTAAAAGAAAGACACTCTGCTTTTGAGAAAAGAGCACTCTTCTACTCTACTATGTTTTATATAGCACCAGGACAGTTAGCTTGCTCAGAAAAAAAGAACTGTGCTTCCTGCACACATGAGCCATATCTAGTTCAACTCTGCTTAGGAAACTGGCAAGAACAGTAGCTCCTCTTCAGTCCAATACACTGTACTTGCTGGGAACAGACGCAAGTGCTATTTGCACTGTGTACGGCATTGGGAGCACAATAGTGACTCTTTTTACCAGAAAACAACTCTTGCTCGTAGGAACAGAAACTGCATGTGATTCAACTCCATTTAGGACTGGGAAACAAATGCTATCTCGCCTTACAAGAAACACACATCTGCTTTTGAGAAAAGAGCACTCTTGTACTCTACTGTGTTTCGTAAAGGGCCAGAACAGTGAGCTTACTCAGAACAAAAGAACTGTGCTTCCTACACACACGGGCCATAATCTAGTTCAACTCTGCTTAGGAAACTGACGAGAACCGTAGCTCCTCTTCAGTCCAATACACCGTACTTCCTGTGAACAGACGCGAGTGCTATTTGCACTGTGTACAGCAATGGGAACACAATAGTGACTCTTCTTACCAGAAAACAACTCTGTATCTTAGGACCAGAAACTGCATGTGATTCAACTCCACTTAGGACTGGGAAACAAACGCTAGCTTGCCTTACAAGAAACGAGCTCTGCTCTTGAGAAAAGGGCACACTTCTACTCTACTGTGTTTCCTATGGGGTCGGAACAGTGAGCTTGCTCAGAACAAAAGAACTGTGCTTCCTACACACACGTGCCATATCTAGTTCAATTCTGCTTAGGAAACTGACAAGAACAGTAGATCCCGTTCAGTCCAATAAAGTGTACTTGCTGAGAACAGACGCCAGTGCTATTTGCACTGTGTATGACAATGGGAGCGCAATAGTGACTCTTCTTACCACAAAACAACTCTTGCTCCTAGGACCAGAAACTGCATGGGATTCAACTCCATTTAGGACTGGGAAACAAACGCTTGCTAGCCTTACAAGAAACAAACTCTGCTTTTGAGAAAAGAGCACTCTTGTACTCTACTGTGTTTCCTATAGGGCCAGAACAGTGAGCTTGCTCAGAACAAAAGAAATGTGCTTCATACACACACGGGCCATATCTAGTTCAACTCTGCTTAGGAACCTGACAAGAACAATAGATCCTCTTCAGTCCAATACACTGTACATGCTGGGAACAAATGCCAGTGCTATTTGCCCTGTGTATGACAATGGTAGTGCAATAGTGACTGTTCTTACCAGAAAATACTCTTGCTTGTAGGACCAGAAACTGCATGTGATTCAACTCCATTTAGGTCTGGGAAGCAAACGCTAGCTCGCCTTACAAGAAACACACTCTGCTTTGGGAAAAGAGCACTCTTCTACTCTACTGTGTTTCCTATGGGGTCCGAACAGTGAGCTTGCTCAGAACAAAAGAACTGTGCTTCCTATACACACGGGCCATATCTAGTTCAACTCTGCTTAGGAAACTGACAAGAACAGTAGCTCCTCTTCAGTCCAATACACTGTACTTGATTGGAACAGTCCCAAGTGCTATTTGTACAGTGTATGGCATTGTGAGCACAATAGTGACTCTTCTTACCAAAAAATAACTCTACTCTTAGGACCAGAAACTGAATGTGATTCAAATTCATTTAGGACTGGGAAACAAAGGCTAGCTCGCCTTACAAGAAATACACTCTGCTTTTGAGAAAAGAGCACTCTTCTTCTCTAGAATGTGTCCTATGGGATCTGAACAGTGAGCTTGCTCAGAACAAAAGAACTGTGCTTCCTATACACACGGGCCATATCTAGTTCAACTCTGCTTAGGAAACTGACAAGAACAGTAGCTCCTCTTCAGTCCAATACACTGTACTTGATTGGAACAGTCCCAAGTGCTATTTGTACAGTGTATGGCATTGTGAGCACAATAGTGACTCTTCTTACCAAAAAATAACTCTACTCTTAGGACCAGAAACTGAATGTGATTCAAATTCATTTAGGACTGGGAAACAAAAGCTAGCTCGCCTTACAAGAAATACACTCTGCTTTTGAGAAAAGAGCACTCTTCTTCTCTAGAATGTGTCCTATGGGATCTGAACAGTGAGCTTGCTCAGAACAAAAAAAAACTGTGCTTCCTACGCACACGGGCCATATCTAGTTCAATTCCTCTTCAGTCCAATACACTGTACCTGCTGGAAACAGATGCGAGTGCTATTTGCACTGTGTATGTCAACGGGAGCGCAATAGTGACTTTCCTTACCAGAAAACAACTCTTGATCGTAGGACCAGAAACTGCATGGGATTCAACTCCATTTAGGACTGGGAAACAAATGCTATCTCGCCTTACAAGAAACACACTCTGCTTTTGAGAAAAGAGCACACTTGTACTCTACTGTGTTTCCTATAGGGCTAGAACAGTGAGCTTGCTCAGAACAAAAGAGATGTGCTTCATACACACACGGGCCATATCTAGTTCAATTCTGCTTAGGAAACTGACAAGAACAGTAGATCCTCTTCAGTCCAATACACTGTACTTGCTGGAAACAGACGCGAGTGCTATTTGCACTGTGTATGTCAACGGGAGCGCAATAGTGACTTTCCTTACCAGAAAACAACTCTTGCTCGTAGGACCAAAAACTGCATGTGATTCAACTCCATTTAGGACTGGGAAACAAATGCTATCTCGCCTTACAAGAAACACACTCTGCTTTTGAGAAAAGAGAACTCTTCTACTCTACTGTGTTTTCTATGGGGTCCTAAGAGAGAGCTTGCTGAGAACAAAAGAACTGTGCTTCCTACACACGGGCCATATCTAGTTCAATTCTGCTTAGGAAACTGACGGGAACCGTAGCTCCTCTTCAGTCTAATACACTGTACTTGCTGGGAACAGACGCGAGTGCTATTTGCACTGTGTATGGCAAAGGGAGCACAATAGTGACTCTTCTTACCAGAAAACAACTCTTGCTTGTAGGACTAGAAACTTCATGGGATTCAACTCCATTTCTGAATGGGAAACAAACACTAGCTTGCCTTACAAGAAACACACTCTGATTTGAGAAAAGAGCCCTCCTCTACTCTACTGTGTTTCCTATAGGGCCAGAACAGTGAGCTTGCTCAGAACAAAAGAACTGTGCTTTCTACACACACGGGCCATATCTAGTTCAACTTTGCTTAGGAAACTGACAACAACAGTAGCTCCACTTCAGTCCAATACACTGTACTTGCTGGGAACAGACGCCAGTGCTATTTGCACTGTGTATGGCAATGGGAGCACAATAGTGACTTTCCTTCCCAGAAAACAACTCTTGCTCGTAGGACCAAAAACTGCATGTGATTCAACTCCATTTAGGACTGGGAAACAAACGCTAGCTCGCCTTACAAAAACACACTCTGCTTTTGAGAAAAGAGCACTCTTCTACTCTACTGTCTTTCCTATAGCGCCAGAACAGTGAGCTTGCTCAGAACAAAAGAACTGTGCTTCCTATACACACAGGCAATATCTAGTTCAACTCTGCATAGGAAACTGACGAGAACAGTAGCTCCTTTTCAGTCCAATACACTGTACTTGCTGGGAACAGATGCGAGTGCTATTTGCACTGTGTATGGAAATTGGAGCACAATAGTGACTTTCCTTACCTGAAAACAACTCTTGCTCGTAGGACCAAAAACTGCATGTGATTCAACTCCATTTACGACTGGGAAACAGACGCTAGCCTCGCCTTACAAGAAACACAATCTGCTTTTGAGAAAAGAGCACTCTTCTACTCTGCTGTTTTTCCTATAGGGCCAGTACAGTGAGCTTGCTCAGAACAAAAGAACTGTGCATCCTACACACACGGGCCATATCTAGTTCAATTCTGCTTAGGAAACTGACAAGAACAGTAGATCATCTTCAGTCCAATACACTGTACTTGCTGAAAACAGACGCCAGTGCTATTTGCACTGTGTATGACAATGGGAGCACAATAGTGACTTTTCTTACCAGAAAACAACTCTTGCTCGTAGGACCAGAATCTGCATGGGATTCAACTCCATTTAGGACTGGGAAACAATCACTAGCTCGCCTTAAAAGAAAGACACTCTGCTTTTGAGAAAAGAGCACTCTTCTACTCTACTATGTTTTATATAGCACCAGGACAGTTAGCTTGCTCAGAAAAAAAGAACTGTGCTTCCTGCACACATGAGCCATATCTAGTTCAACTCTGCTTAGGAAACTGGCAAGAACAGTAGCTCCTCTTCAGTCCAATACACTGTACTTGCTGGGAACAGACGCAAGTGCTATTTGCACTGTGTACGGCATTGGGAGCACAATAGTGACTCTTTTTACCAGAACACAACTCTTGCTCGTAGGAACAGAAACTGCATGTGATTCAACTCCATTTAGGACTGGGAAACAAATGCTATCTCGCCTTACAAGAAACACACATCTGCTTTTGAGAAAAGAGCACTCTTGTACTCTACTGTGTTTCCTAAAGGGCCAGAACAGTGAGCTTACTCAGAACAAAAGAACTGTGCTTCCTACACACACGGGCCATAATCTAGTTCAACTCTGCTTAGGAAACTGATGAGAACCGTAGCTCCTCTTCAGTCCAATACACCGTACTTCCTGTGAACAGACGCGAGTGCTATTTGCACTGTGTATGACAATGGGAGCGCAATAGTGACTCTTCTTACCAGAAAACAACTCTTGCTCGTTTCACTAGAAACTTCAGGGGATTCAACTCCATTTCTGAATTGGAAACAAACACTAGCTTTCCACACAAGAAACACACTCTGCTTTTGAGAAAAGAGCCCTCCTCTACTCTACTGTGTTTCCTATAGGGCCAGAACAGTGAGCTTGCTCAGAACAAAAGAACTGTGCTTCCTACACACAGGGGCCATATCTAGTTCAACTCTGCTTAGGATACTGACAAGAACAGTAGCTCCTCTTCAGTCCAATAAACTGTACTTAATGGGAACAGATGCGAGTGTTATATGCACTGTGTATGGCAATGGGAGCACAATAGTGACTTTCCTTACCAGAAAACAACTCTTGCTCATAGAACCAAAAACTGCATGTGATTCAACTCCATTTAGGACTGGAAACAAACGCTAGCTCCCCTTACAAGAAACACACTCTGATTTTGAGAAAAGAGCACTCTTCTACTCTACTGTGTTTCCTATACAGCCAGAACAATGAGCTTGCTCAGAACAAAAGAATTGTGCTTCCTACACACACAGCCATATCTAGATCAATTCTGCATAGGAATCTGACAAGGACAGTAGATCCTCTTGAGTCCACTACACTGTACATGCTGGGAACAGATGCCAGTGCTATTTTACCTGTGTATGTCAATGGGAGCGCAATAGTGACTCTTCTTACCAGAAAACAACTCTTGCTCGTAGGACCAGAAACTGCATGTGATTCAACTCCATTTAGGACTGAAAAACAAACGCTATCTCGCCTTACAGGAAACACACTCTGCTTTTGAGAAAAGGGCACTCGTCTACTCTACTGTGTTTCCTATAGGGCCAAAACAGTGAGCTTGCTCAGAACAAAAGAACTGTGCTTCCTACACACACGGCCATATCTAGTTCAATTCTGCTTAGGAAACTGACAAGAACAGTAGATCCTCTTCAGTCCAATACACTGTACATGCTGGGAATAGAAGAAAGTGCTATTTGCCCTGTGTATGACAATGGGAGCGCAATAGTGACTCTTCTTACCAAAAAACAACTCTTGCTCGTAGGACCAGAAACTGCATGTGATTCAAATCCATTTAGGACTGGGAAACAAACGCTAGCTCGCCTTACAAGAAACACACTCTGCTTTTGAGAAAAGATCACTCATCTACTCTACTGTGTTTCCTATAGAGCCAAAACAGTGAGCTTGCTCAGAACAATAGAACGGTGCTTCCTAGAAACACGGCCATATCTGGTTCAATTCTGCTTAGGAAACTGACAAGAACAGTAGATCCTCTACAGTCTAATATACTGTACATGCTGGGAATAGACGCCAGTGCTATTTGCCTTGTGTATGACAATGGGAGCACAATAGTGACTCTTCTTACCAGAAAACAACTCTTGCTCGTAGGACCAGAAACTTCATGTGATTCAACTCCATTTAGGACTGGGAAACAAACGCTAGCTCGCCTTACAAGAAACACACTCTGCTTTTGATAAAGAGCACTCTTCTACTCTACTGTGTTTCCTATATGGCCAGAACAGTGAGCTTGCTCAGAAAAAAAGAACTGTGCTTCTTACACACACGGGACATATCTAGTTCAACTCTACTTAGGAAACTGAAAGAACAGTAGCTCCTCTTCAGTCCAATACACTGTACTTAATGGGAACAGATGCGAGTGCTATTTGCAGTGTGTATGGCAATGGGAGCACAACAGTGACTTTCCTTACAAGAAAACAACTCTTGTTCGTAGGACCAAAAACTGCATGTGATTCAACTCCACTTAGGACTGGGAAACAAACACTAGCTCGCCTTACAAGAAACACACTCTGCTTTTGAGAAAAGAGAGCTTTTCTAGTCTACTGTGTTTCCTACGGTGTCCGAACAGTGAGCTTGCTCAGAACAAAAGAACTGTGCTTCCTACACACACGGGCCATATCTAGTTCAACTCTGCTTAGGAATCTGACAAGAACAGTAGCTCCTCTTCAGTCCAATACACTGTACTTGCTGGGAACAGACGCCAGTGCTATTTGCACTGTGTATGACAATGTGAGCGCAATAGTGACTCTTCTTTCCAGAAAACAACTCTTGCTCATGGGACCAAAAAGTGCATGTGATTCAACTCCATTTGGGACTGGGAAACAAATGCTAGATCGCCTTACAAGAAACACACTGTGCTTTTGAGAAAAGAGCACTCTTCTACTCTACTGTGTTTCCTATAGAGCCAAAACAGTGAGCTTGCTCAGAAAAAAAGAACTGTGCTTCCTACACACACGGCCATATCTAATTCAATTCTGCTTAAGAAACTGACAAGAATACTAGATCCTCTTCAGTCCAATAAACTGTACTTGCTGGGAACAGACGCCAGTGCTATTTGCACTGTGTATGGCAATGGGAGCGCAATAGTGACTCTTTTTTTCAGAAAACAACTCTTGCTCATGGGACCCAAAACTGCATGTGATTCAACTCCATTTAGGACTGGGAAACAAAAGCTAGCTCGCCTTACAATAAACACACTCTGCTTTTGGAAAAAGAGCACTCTTCTACTCTACTGTGTTTCCTAAAGGGCCAGAACAGTGAGCTTGCTCAGAACAAAAGAACTGGGCTTCCTACACACAGGGGCCATATCTAGATCAAGTCTGCATAGGAAACTGACAAGAACAGTAGATCCTCTTCAGTCCAATACACTGTATGCTGGGAACAGACGCCAGTGATATTTGCCCTGTGTATGACAATGGGAGCACTATAGTGACTCTTCTTACCAGAAAACAACTCTTGCTCGTAGGAACAGAAACTGCATGTGATTCAACTCCATTTAGGACTGGGAAACAAACGCTAGCTCGCCTTACAAGAAACACACTCTGCTTTTGAGAAAAGAGCACACTTCTACTCTAATATGTTTCCTATAGGGCCACAACAGTGAGCTTGCTCAGAACAAAAGAACTGTGCTTCCTAAACACACCGACTATATCTAGTTCAACTCTGCTTAGGAAACTGACAAGAACAGTAGATCCTCTTCAGTCCAATACACTGTACTTGATGGTAACAGACGCGAGTGCTATTTGCACTGTGTGTGGCAATGGGAGCGCAATAGGGACTTTCCTTACCAGAAAACAACTCTTGCTCGTAGGACCAGAAACTGCATGAGATTCAACTCCATTTAGAACTGGGAAACAAACGCTAGCTCACCTTACAATAAACACACTCTGCTTTTGAGAAAGAGAGCTTTTCTAGTCTACTGTGTTTCCTACGGTGTCTGAACAGTGAGCTTGCTCCGAACAAAAGAACCGTGCTTCCTACACACACGGGCCATATCTAGTTCAACTGTGCTTAGGAAACTGACAAGAACAGTAGCTCCTCTTCAGTCCAATACACTGTACTTGCTGGGAACAGACGCCAGTGCTATTTGCACTGTGTATGGCAATGTGAGCACAATAGTGACTCTTCTTTCCAGAAAACAACTCTTGCTCATAGGACCCAAAAGTGCATGTGATTCAACTCCATTTAGGACTGGGAAACAAATGCTAGATCACCTTACAAGAAACACACTGTGCTTTTGAGAAAAGAGCACTCTTCTACTCTACTGTGTTTTCAATAGAGCCAAAACAGTGAGCTTGCTCAGAAAAAAAGAACTGTGCTTCCTACACACACAGCCATATCTGGTTCAATTCTGCTTAGGAAAATGACAAGAACAGTAGATCCTCTTCAGTCCAATACACTGTACATGCTGGGAATAGACGCCAGTGCTTTTTGACTTGTGTATGACAATGGGAGTGCAATAGTGACTCTTCTTACCAGAAAACAACTCTTGCTCGTAGGACCCGAAACTGCATGTGATTAAACTCCATTTAGGACTCGGAAACAAACACTAGCTTGCCTTACAAGAAACACACTCTGCTTTTGAGAAAAGAGCACTCTTCTACTCTAATGTGTTTCCTATGGGGCCAGAAAAGTGAGCTTGCTCAGATTAAAAGAACTGTGCTTCCTACACACACCGACTATATCTAGTTCAACTCTGCTTAGGAAACTGAAAAGAACAGTAGCTCCTCTTCAGTCCAATACACTATACTTGCTGGGAACAGACGCCAGTGCTATTTGCACTGTGTATGGCAATGGGAGCGCAATAGTGACTCTTCTTTCCAGAAAACAAATCTTGCTCGTAGGACCAAAAACTGCATGTGATTCAATTCCATTTAGGACTGGGAAACAAATACTAGCTTGCCTTACAAGAAACACACTCTGCTTTTGGGAAAAGAGCACTCTTCTACTCTACTGTGTTTCCTATAGGGCCAGAACAGTGAGCTTGCTCAGAACAAAAGAACTGTGCTTCCTACACACAGGGGCCATATCTAGATCAAGTCTGCATAGGAAACTGACAAGGACAGTAGATCCTCTTCAGTCCAATACACTGTATGCTGGGAACAGACGCCAGTGATATTTGCCCTGTGTATGACAATGGGAGCACTATAGTGACTCTTCTTACCAGAAAACAACTCTTGCTCGTAGGAACAGAAACTGCATGTGATTCAACTCCATTTAGGACTGGGAAACAAACGCTAGCTCGCCTTACAAGAAACACACTCTGCTTTTGAGAAAAGAGCACTCTTCTACTCTACTGTGTTTCTTATGGGGTCCGAACTGTGAGCTTGCTCAGAACAAAAGAACTGTGCTTCCTACCAACACGGGCCATATCTACATCAATTCTGCTTAGGAAACTGACAAGGACAGTAGATCCTCTTCAGTCCAATACACTCTACATGCTGGGAACAGACGCCAGTGCTATTTGCCCTGTGTATGACAATGGGAGCGCAATAGTGACTCTTCTTACCAGAAAACAACTCTTGCTCGTAGGACCAGAAACTGCATGGGATTCAACTCCATTTAGGACTGAAAAACAAACGCTAGCTCGCCTTACAAGAAACACACTCTGTTTTTGAGTAAAGGGCACTCTTCTACTCTACTGTGTTTCCTATAGGGCCAAAACAGTGAGCTTGCTCAGAACAAAAGAACTGTGCTTCCTACACACACGGGCCATAGCTAGTTCAACTCTGCTTAGGAAACTGACAAGAACAGTATCTCCTCTTCAGTCCAATACACTGTACTTGCTGGGAACAGACGCCAGTGCTATTTGCACTGTGTATGGCAATGGGAGCGCAATAGTGACTCTTCCTACCAGAGAACAACTCTTGCTCATAGGACCAGAAACTGCATGTGATTTTACTCCATTTAGGACTGGGAAACAAATGCTAGCTTGCCTTAAAAGAAACACACTCTTCTTTTGAGAAAAGAGCACTCTTCTACTCTAATGTGATTCTGATAGGGCCAGAAGAGTGAGCTTGCTCAGAACAAAAGAACTGTGCTTCCCACACACCGACTATATTTAGTTCAACTCTGCTTAGGAAACTGACAAGAACAGTAGATCCTCTTCAGTCAAATACACTGCACATGCTGGGAACAGACGCCAGTGCTATTTGCCCTGTGTATAGCAATGGGAGCGCAATAGTGACTCTTCTTTCCAGAAATCAATTCTTGCTCGTAGGACCAAAAACTGCATGGTATTCAACTCCATTTAGGACTGGGAAACAAACGCTAGCTCGCCTTACAAGAAACACACTCTGCTTTTGAGAAAAAAGAACTCTTCTACTCTACTGTGTTTCCTAAGGGATCTGAACAGTGAGCTTGCTCAGAACAGAAGAAGTGTGCTTCCTACACACACGGGTCATATCCAGTTCAACTCTGCTTAGGAAACTGACAAGAACAGTAGCTCCTCTTCAGTCCAATACACTGTACTTGCTGGAAACAGACTCCAGTGCTATTTGCACTGTGTATGGCAATGGGAGAACAATAGTGACTTTCCTTACCAGAAAACAACTCTTGCTCGTAGGACCAGAAACTGCATGTGATTTTACTCCATTTAGGACTGGGAAACAAACGCTAGCTTGCCTTACAAGAAACACACTTTGCTTTTGAGAAAAGAGCACTCTTCTACTCTAATGTGATTCTTATAGGGCCAGAAGAGTGAGCTTGCTCAGAAAAAAAGAACTGTGCTTCCTACACACACCGACTATATTTAGCTCAACTCTGCTTAGGAAACTGACAAGAATAGTAGATCCTCTTCAGTCCAATACACTGCACATGCTGGGAACAGACGCCAGTGCTATTTGCCCTGTGTATAGCAATGGGAGCGCAATAGTGACTCTTCTTTCCAGAAAACAACTCTTGCTCATAGTACCAAAAACTGCATGGGATTCAACTCCATTTAGGACTGGGAAACAAACGCTAGCTCGCCTTACAAGAAACACACTCTGCTTTTGAGAAAAGAGCACTCTTCTACTCTACTGTGTTTCCTATAGGGCCAGAACAGTGAGCTTGCTCAGAACAAAAGAACTGGGCTTCCTACACACAGGGGCCATATCTAGATCAAGTCTGCATAGGAAACTGACAAGGACAGCAGATCCTCTTCAGTCCAATACACTGTATGCTGGTAACAGACGCCAGTGCTATTTGCCCTGTGTATGACAATGAGAGCGCAATAGTGACTCTTCTTACCAGAAAACAACTCTTGGTCATAGGACCAGAAACTGCATGTGATTCAACTCCATTTAGGACTGAAAAACAAACGCTAGCTTGCCTTACAAGAAACACACTCTGTTTTTGAGAAAAGGGCACTCTTCTACTCTACTGTGTTTCCTATAGGGCCAAAACAGTGAGCTTGCTCAGAACAAAAGAACTGTGCTTCCAACACACCGACTATATTTAGTTCAACTCTGCTTAGGAAACTGACAAGAACAGTAGATCCTCTTCAGTCAAATACACTGCACATGCTGGGAACAGACGCCAGTGCTATTTGCACTGTGTATAGCAATGGGAGCGCAATAGTGACTCTTCTTTCCAGAAAACAACTCTTGCTCGTAGGACCAAAAACTGCATGGTATTCAACTCCATTTAGGACTGGGAAACAAACGCTAGCTCGCCTTACAAGAAACACACTCTGCTTTTGAGAAAAGAGCACTCTTCTACTCTACTGTGTTTCCTATGGGATCCGAACAGTGAGCTTGCTCAGAACAGAAGAAGTGTGCTTCCTACACACACGGGCCATATCCAGTTCAACTCTGCTTAGGAAACTGACAAGAACAGTAGCTCCTCTTCAGTCCAATACACTGTAATTGCTGGGAACAGACTCCAGTGCTATTTGCACTGTGTATGGCAATGGGAGCACAATAGTGACTTTCCTTACCAGAAAACAACTCTTGCTCGTAGGACCAGAAACTGCATGGGATTCAACACCATTTAGGACTGGGAAACAAACACTAGCTCGCCTTACAAGAAATACACTCTGCTTTTGAGAAAAGAGCACACTTCTACTCTACTGTGTTTCCTATAGGGTCCGAAGAGTGAGCTTGCTCAGAACAAAAGAACTGTGCTTCCTACACACACGGGCCATATCTATTCCAACTCTTCTTAGGAAACTTACAAGTACAGTAGATCCTCTTCAGTCCAATACACTGTACTTGATGGAAACAGACGCGAGTGCTATTTGCACTGTGTGTGGCAATGGGAGCACAATAGTGACTTTCCTTACCAGAAAACAACTCTTGCTCGTAGGACCAGAAACTGCATGAGATTCAACTCCATTTAGAACTGGGAAACAAACGCTACCTCGCCTTACAATAAACACACTCTTCTTTTGAGAAAAGACAACTCATCTACTCTACTGTGTTTCCTATAGGGTCCGAACAGTGAGCTTGCTCCGAACAAAGGAACCGTGCTTCCTACACACACGGGCCATATCTAGTTCAACTCTGCTTAGGAAACTGACAAGAACAGTAGCTCCTCTTCAGTCCAATACACTGTACTTGCTGGGAACAGACGCCAGTGCTATTTGCACTGTGTATGGCAATGGGAGCGCAATAGTGACTCTTCTTACCAGAGAACAACTCTTGCTCGTAGGACCAGAAACTGCATGTGATTTTACTCCATTTAGGACTGGGAAACAAACGCTAGCTTGCCTTACAAGAAACACACTTTGCTTTTGAGAAAAGAGCACTCTTCTACTCTAATGTGATTCTTATAGGGCCAGAAGAGTGAGCTTGCTCAGAAAAAAAGAACTGTGCTTCCTACACACACCGACTATATTTAGTTCAACTCTGCTTAGGAAACTGACAAGAATAGTAGATCCTCTTCAGTCCAATACACTGCACATGCTGGGAACAGATGCCAGTGCTATTTGCCCTGTGTATAGCAATGGGAGCACAATAGTGACTCTTCTTTCTAGAAAACAACTCTTGCTCGTAGGACCAAAAACTGCATGGGATTCAACTCCATTTAGGACTGGGAAACAAACGCTAGCTCGCCTTACAAGAAACACACCCTGCTTTTGAGAAAAGAGCACTCATCTACTCTACTGTGTTTCCTATAGGGCCAGAACATTGACCTTGCTCAGAACAAAAGAACTGGGCTTCCTACACACAGGGGCCATATCTAGATCAAGTCTGCATAGGAAACTGACAAGAACAGTAGCTCCTCTTCAGTCCAATACACTGTACTTGCTGGGAACAGACTCCAGTGCTATTTGCACTGTGTATGGCAATGGGAGCACAATAGTGACTTTCCTTACCAGAAAACAACTCTTGCTCGTAGGACCAGAAACTGCATGGGATTCAACACCATTTAGGACTGGGAAACAAAAACTAGCTCGCCTTACAAGAAATACACTCTGCTTTTGAGAAAAGAGCACACTTCTACTCTACTGTGTTTCCTATAGGGTCCGAAGAGTGAGCTTGCTCAGAACAGAAGAACTGTGCTTCCTACACACACGGGCCATATCTATTCCAACTCTTCTTAGGAAACTTACAAGAACAGTAGATCCTCTTCAGTCCAACACACTGTACTTGATGGAAACAGACGCGAGTGCTATTTGCACTGTGTGTGGCAATGGGAGCACAATAGTGACTTTCCTTACCAGAAAACAACTCTTGCTCGTAGGACCAGAAACTGCATGAGATTCAACTCCATTTAGAACTGGGAAACAAACGCTACCTCGCCTTACAATAAACACACTCTTCTTTTGAGAAAAGACAACTCATCTACTCTACTGTGTTTCCTATAGGGTCCGAACAGTGAGCTTGCTCCGAACAAAGGAACCGTGCTTCCTACACACACGGGGCATATCTAGTTCAACTCTGCTTAGGAAACTGACAAGAACAGTAGCTCCTCTTCAGTCCAATACACTGTACTTGCTGGGAACAGACGCCAGTGCTATTTGCACTGTGTATGGCAATGGGAGCGCAATAGTGACTCTTCCTACCAGAGAACAACTCTTGCTCGTAGGACCAGAAACTGCATGTGATTTTACTCCATTTAGGACTGGGAAACAAATGCTAGCTTGCCTTAAAAGAAACACACTTTGCTTTTGAGAAAAGAGCACTCTTCTACTCTAATGTGATTCTTATAGGGCCAGAAGAGTGAGCTTGCTCAGAAAAAAAGAACTGTGCTTCCTACACACACCGACTATATTTAGTTCAACTCTGCTTAGGAAACTGACAAGAATAGTAGATCCTCTTCAGTCCAATACACTGCACATTCTGGGAACAGATGCCAGTGCTATTTGCCCTGTGTATAGCAATTGGAGCGCAATAGTGACTCTTCTTTCCAGAAAACAACTCTTGCTCATAGGACCAAAAACTGCATGGGATTCAACTCCCTTTAGGACTGGGAA
>NW_026737591.1:0-36428 GCF_949786415.1 Peromyscus eremicus | reverse complement strand
TTCTTTCTTTCTCTGTGTGTGCGTATGTATATAAGTGTGTACATGTTTGTGTGTTCGTGTGTGTGTGTGTGTGTGTGTGTGCATGTTGACTTCCAGATCAGAAGTCAACTTAGGTGTCATTTCTCAGGTCCCAGGTGCCATCATCTACCTTTTCTTCTTTTTTTTTTTTTTTTTTTTCTTTTTTAGACAGTCTCTCTATGTAGCCCTGGCTGTCCTGGAACTCCCTCTGTGGATCAGGCTGGACTGAAACTCAGAGATCTGCCTGCCTCTGCCTCCTGAGTGCTGAGATTAAAGACGTGAGTCACCACCCCCCTGGCTGCTTATTTTTTTTTTAGACAGATTTACACTGTGTATTTCTGGCTGGCTAAGAACTTGCTTTGTAGGCCAGGGTGGCCTCGAACTCACAGAGACCTGCCTGGCTCTGCCTCCCGAGTGCTGGGATTAAAGGCATGCGCCACCACCGCCCGGCTCACCATGCTTTTTAAAACAGGGTCTCCACTAGCCTAGAAGTCACTAAGTAGCTAGAGTGACTGACGGGTAACCACAGACTGTCTCTGCCTCCCCAGTGCTGGGTTACAAGTGTGTGCCATCAAGTCCAGCTTTTTTCTGTGGACTCTAGGGATTGACCTCAGGTCTATGCCTGCACAGTCAGCTCTTTACTGTCTTGTTATCTTTCTGGGCCTGGATTAGCTTTTGTTCTCATCTGAGTGTACACTACATGTATAGATGATCAGGTTTGATTAGCAAGCCCACTTGAGTGGTTTTATTCTTGTGATTCCCTTGGCTGCAGACAATGGTCCCCCTGGCTACCTGTACCCAGAAAGGACTACTCACACCCCACCAGCCCTGGCTACAGCGTTGCTCTGAAGTACGACAGCCACCCTTTCCCTCTACTGCTCAGGGGCAGGAAGAGAGAAGAGACAGTCGTGTGTCCACCTGACAGAGGTTGCTCATCCTGGATGAGGCAAGTACAGCCGTGACATTTATGTCATCCCCATCCTGTGACAAGTAAGGACAGTTATTCCTGAAAGGGTGGGGAGTGCAGCCTTGGTGAGTTGGAGACAGGCTTTCTGCTATTCATTGGGGGGACGTGATGCTCTTGTAGAGGTCAAAGGTCAACCCGTGAGAACCAGCTCTCTCCTTCCACCATGTGGGTCCCAGGGCTCTAACTCAGGTCAGCAGACTGGGTCCACCAGGATTTCCGAATTGAGACTGGTGACTGAGTCATGGCACCAACCCTCGCTGTTTCTTAGCAACAAGCAAGGCATGTTTAGAAAAAAAATTGACGGGTCTCTGGGATCTTCTCTAGAGCCCCAGGTCCTTGTGCCTCTCTTATGGCTGTGACAAAATGCCTGACAGAGGCAACTTAAAGGAGAAAGGTTTTTTTTTTGGCTCACGGCTTCAGACTATCACAGTGGGGAAATGTATCAGTCAGGGTCTGTTATGGAATATTACTTCAACTATGTGAAGCTGTGTTACATTTATGTGAAGGTGTGTTGCATTGTTTGTGTTGCACTTGTTTAATTACATGTAAAGACGTGTTACATTTGTTTCACCTTGCCTGCCCAAGGCACCTGATTGGTCTCATAAAAGCTGAATGGCCAATAGCTAGGCAGGAGAAGGACAGGCAGGACTGGCGGGCAGAGGGAGTAAGTAGCAGGAGGAATCTAGGCTTGGGGGAGAAGAGAGAGAATGAGGAGCAAGAAAGGGAGATGTCCAGGGCCAGCCAGAAAGACACGGAGTAGGATATACAGAATGAAAGAAAGGTAAAAGGCCCTGAGGCAAAACCCAGATGAAGAGAAACAGATTAATTTAAGTTATAAGAGCTAGCAAGAAATGAGCCTAAGCTAAGGCCAAGCAGTCATAACTAATAATAAGTCTCCATGTCATGATTTGGGAGCTGGTTGGCAGCCCAAAGGAAGCCTGCCACAAGGGTTCTCTAAAGAAACAAAGCTGCGTTGGGCAGTGGTGACACACGCCTTTAATCCCAGCACTGGGGAGGCAGAGGTAGGTGGATCTCTGAGTTCAAGGCCAATCTGGTCAACAGAGCGAGTTCCAGGACAGCCAGGGACACACAGGGAAACCCTGGCTACACACACACACACACACACACACACACACACACACACACACACACACACACACGTTCTCAAGCGAGTGACCCACACACCAGATCCTGCACAATCTCCAATCTCCCCAAACAGCACCCCCGTCTCAGTAAACCCAGTGGAGGAGACATTCTGTACTCAGATCACAGCAAAGGCCAGTCAGGAAGGGCCTCTAAACAGTCCCTCTTGGCTGTTCCCATGATAGGCCCAAGCAATGTCACATGACTACAGCTTTGACCAATCACCGTCTTCTTGCCCCTGGCCTGCACCTGTTGCTCCTCTCAGATCTGTCAACTGGGCCACAGGCAGCGACAACCAGCTGTCCAGCCGTTCAGGGCTGGGGCAGAAGGGAGGAGCCTTGCAGTTGGTTTTTCTGTAAGCATCCCTGTCCCATATGCTCTGTTCCCCACCCCCACCACTCTTGGACAGCTACAGAGAAGGAGCGACCGCAACAGAGAGGCTAGACAGGACGGTGGCCTGGTGTCAAAACAGATCCCACTGGGTCCCACTTCATGGCAAAGCGAACAGTGGAAATCCTTAGAAACTGGTATTTCAACGGAAACACAGGGGAAAGAGAACACCAGCCAAGTGGGCAGGAAAACCTTGGCCCAGAAAAATGTCTTCTGGGCCAGTTTCCTCGTGGGATCAAAGACAGCTTCTGCTGCACCGGTCCAGCTCTTGTTAGGGGCCCGGTAATGTCTCAGGCAGTTAGTACCCAGCCGTCAGTCGTTCCGCCCAGGCCATAACCTGTGTGGAAGGCTAACCACACCCATTCCACACATGGTGAACTGTCACAGACGACAGCCGTGCTATTATAAGGGAAATGGGCTCTGCCTTGCAGCCCGTGGCTGTTTTCGGGGAAACTGGAACCCCACCCCCCCACCCACCCCCACTCCCCACTCCAGCTCCCCTTAGGCCCCCAGATGTTTGCACCTGCCTGCGGGTCCACAGCTGGCCACCACTAGAGGCTTTTTCCACACTCTCGGCTTCCACCCCATCCTCAGACAGACTGAAAGAGTAGAGAAGCCAGGGGACTTCGTGGCCAACGTGAAGGACTTTAGTAGGTGTTAGAAAAAATAGTCAAGTGTGAAATGAATTCCTGCAACCTCCGGGGCATGCTCGAACCTTCCTTTTGCCTTCTGACAATCCCACAGCTAATAAATCAAAGGCAGCCACAGCCAGAATGACCAAAGTAGAGCCTGAGGTGGCTTTTCAGAGGAGCCACCCAGAGGCCAAGAAGGAACTGCTTTGGCTAGCTGCCTCCTTTCCCTCCAGTTCCAGCTTCCTGCATTTACTGAGCTCTCCAAAGTGGATAGAGAATCGCAGACAATGGACTGTCCACAGCTAGGGCTGAGTCCTGGTTAGGACAGCTTGCCAGATTTCCTGGGAGGGCCTGGGAGATGGCTTGGTTGACTAAGTGCTCCCCACGAAAGCATAAGGCCCTAAAGTCAATCTCCAGAACTTACATTTAAAAAAAAAAAATGGGGCACGGCAGTGCACACCTGTAACCCCAGGTTCAGGCAGATCCTTGGGAGCTTGGGGGCCAACTTTTCTACCCAAATCAGCTCTAGGTTCAATGAGAGACCCTGCCTCAAAAAATAAGATGGAGATCCACATATGTTCTACCACTAAGCTAACCCCCCAGTCCTTCGCTGGGGAATTCTGGGCAAGCGCCTACCATTGAACCCCCCCCCAAGATAATTGTATGCAAGCACCACAAAGCTACATCCAGCCCTCCCTTTGGTTCCTATTTTGAGACAGGGTCTTACTAAGTTGCTCAAGCTGGCCTTGCACTCCCTATGTAGCCTAGCCTGGCTTTGAACTCGTGAATCTTCCTGTCTTATCAGCCCAAGTAGTTGAGATAATAGATTTGTACCGCCAGATGCCAGCAACAGTTTTGTTGGTTGTTTGGGGTGCTGAGGCTTGAACATACAGGGGCTTTGCACATACAAGGCAAACAATCCACCACTAAACTACATCTCCAGCACCCCCCCCCCCACTTCTCTGGAAGAGTGAAGACTTGGTCACTGTTTTCCCCAGCCCTTCCCGCAGCCCCAAGGCACACAGAGTTCTGCCCTCTGTGACCCCACCTGACCTTTAGGGGAACCAAAGTCACCCTCGGCTGGAAAAGAGCAAGGCGGTTTTCACTTCAGCACAAGTGACGGTTTGCCCACTTGGCTTCCTGTGAGGTTTGCGTCTCCCTTCCCTTGGTGAAGATGTCGCTTATCTTCGGGTTCTCGGGGGCTCAGTGACAGTTGGTGCCAACACGCGGCCTTTGGGGAAAACAGAAAATACAAAGCAAAACCAGAGTGGGAGGCAGCACGGAGCCTGTGTGGCCCCAGGGTCTCTGCCCCCACACCACCCCCCATGGAGTCCTTAAGTTGGCCACACGCAGAGTGGCCCTCTGTTACCTCCTCAGACTGGACAGTGAGTGGCCAAAGTCACATACAGCTGTCCAGCCAGTGTCAGCCTTGATGTTCCGAACCAGGACATTCCGGCCGCTGGAAGTTCACTGGCTCTGCTAGGCGCCTCTCCCACCATGGGAATAGGCAGCCGGCTCCATGTGGGTCACCCTTGTCCAGTTGCACCAGCAGGCTGAGGGGCTTGCCCTAGTCCCTGAATTAGAAACTGGCCGTGGGGGGCTGGAGAGATGGCTCAGCAGTTAAGAGCACTGGCTGCTCTTCCTAGAGGACCCGGGTTCAATTCCCAGCACCCACATACAGACATATATGCAGGGAAAAAAAAGCAGATGAAATAAAAATAAATAAGTTATATTTAGAAAAGGAAAAATATGGATTCTTTAAAAAAAAAAAAGGGGGGGTTGTGGGGGTGGTGTCTTATGTAGCCCAAGCTGGCTTCAAACTTTCTATGAGAATGATCTTGAACCACCATGCCTGGTTTATGGAGATCTGGAATAGAACCCAGGGCTTCCTGAACTCTACCAACTGAGCTTGACCCCTAGCCTAGGAACTCTTGGCTGTTCACCAAAACTGAAAGTGAGGGTGCACACCTATAATCCCAGCACTCAGGTGGAGGCAAGAGGATCAGGAGTTCAAGGTCATCCCTGGCCACATAATGAGTTTGAAGCTAGCCTGGGCTACATGAAACCTTACTGAAAGGAGGGAAGGAATCAAAGGAGGGAGGGAGGGAGGAGGAGGAGGAGGAGGAGGAGGAGGAGGAGGAGGAGGAGGAGAGAGAGAGAGAGAGAGAGAGAGAGAGAGAGAGAGAGAGAGAGAGAGAGAAAGGAAAAAGACTGGACAGAGTGGCACCTACCTGTGATCCCAGTACTCAGGAGGCCAAGAGGATTTTGATAGTTCAAGGCTAGCCTGGGCTACAATAAAGACTCTATCTTTAGGAATGGATTTGAAGCCTGCCCTAGGGGAAAGAACACATGCTTGGCATGAAGAACTGTGAAAAGCCTGTGGCTAAGGAGGTCAGGCCCTGGAGGGGAACTCCTGGTAATGTGTCAAATGACCTCATAAATGGCCTCATATTTTTATTTTTTTTATGACATTTATTTACTAATTTTGGGTGTGAGGACACCCGCTGCACAAGCCAGAGGACAACTTGAAGTTGATTCTCTCCCTGTCTTGTGGGTCCTGGAGATCCAGCTCAGGTCTTCAGGTGCGGCGGCGGCGGCAGCGGGTGCCTTTACTGACTGAGTCTCAGCCTTGGTCGGAGAAGGCTTTCTCAGTGGGCAGTTAAGGAGGGCACTCACAGAGAATGAAAAGTGGCTGCTGAATGCTCGGTCCCAAACGGTGTCGTTACTTCCAAGGCCCAGCGAACATCTGGGAAGAGGGTGCAGAAGGGATGTAGGAGCAGAGTGACGGTGAAGAGTGTGGTGGGGCCCTGTCACCGGAATACGACATGACCCTTGCAATCATGGACACGCAGCCACTGTGACTGCTTGAATGGGGCACTGGGAGTGGCGGTTAAAAAAAAAAAAAAGAGGGACATGAGGACAGGAGAGGGGAGCCGCCGTTGGAAAGGTTTGTTAAGTATTGGAGGGAACGGAAGAGGTAGTGGGGGTTGATCACAGGGCACTGAATGACACTGTCAAAAGTAAGAACATTTAAGAAAAGCCACGCCTATTTCATCAGGAAAGGGGAAAAATAGAATCTCCCTCTTTTCTTTTGACGTGCAGTATTTAAAAATTTTTTTGAAGTGTTATCGTAATTCATCACATGAACTGATTGATGGATTTAACATTAACTTCCATTCATATATTGCTAAAAATACATCTTAAAAAAAAAACAGATTTGTAAGGGCTGGAGAGATGGTGCAGCGGTTAAGAGCACTGTCTGCTCTTCCAGAGGACCTGGGTTCGATTCCCAGCTCCTACATAGCAGCTCACAACTGTCTGTAACTCCAGTTTCAGGGGATCCAACACCCTTGCACAGACACACATACGTGCAGGAAAACACCAATGCACATAAAATATAAATAAACAAACAAATAAATAAATAGCAGATTTGTAATCCCAGCACTCGGCTGATGAAAGAAGGAAGGGGTTCAAGACCCAGGAAGGCCAGGGGTTCAAGACCCGGCTCCACTACAAACATGGGGTACGTGAGATCCTGTCTCACATAAATAAAACAAGGGCTGGGGAATGTAGCTCAATTGATAGACAAGTCCTGGGTTTGACTCCCACAGCCAAAAACAACAGGCATGGTCTGTAACCGCCAGTACTCAGGAGGTGGGGCCAGATGGATCCGAAATTCAAATTCATCCTTGTCTATACAGTGGGTTCTAGTTATAATTCATCCTGGGCTACATGAGAGGGGTGGGTGGGGGTGAAACGGGGAGAGAGGAGAAGAGAGAGCCATTGGGAAACTGAGGCGGAGGAGGTGGCTTCCCTTTCGGATCATCAAGGTTCTTCGTGCACCTGGCAGGGGGCGCTCTTCCCCGACTCCCTGGCCTCGGCTGGCCGCGCCGGACAGGGTCCCCCTAGGAAAGCCTTCTTAAAGCGATTTTCTTTTCGCGCGAACTCAGCGCCTCCATCCAGCCGCGAGGTCTCAAAGGTGAGCCTCGCACAAATGCGTTGCAGATGTTTCTCCTTCCAGTTCGGCTACCGCGGCGCGGCGCAGCGCGGTGCGGCTGCAGCGGCGGCGCGCGATCCTGCAGCGATCCGGCCCGCGTTTTCCTTTCCACCCTCCAACTTTTGCAAGCTGTAGTTATTTGATAATGATTTTTTTTTTTTTTTTTTTTAAACCTCTCCCAATAATTGTTATCCTCCCCGCCCGGTGCAGCTCAGGTGATGGGTGCAGACAGTAGACGCCTCCTCCTCTTTCCGGGCGTGCAGCCCGGGGCCCTGAAGTGAGGAGCCACAGCCCAGTCCGCTGTAGAAAGCCAAGGTTAAGCGCCCCGGGACGACCCCAAACGGCCCCCCACGATGTTGTTCTTTGCACCCTGTACCCTCCTGGAGCCAGGCCACCTCTCCCCAAACCACCTCCAGAGTTGTGGCTATCTCAGTTGGAAGGGTGCCACAGGCATAAAGTCCCATGGAATCCAATCCTCGGAGCATTGATTGAGCACCTACGGTATTCTCAAGTCCTGAGCAATGAACTGCCCCTGCCTTTGGGGATCCTGGTTCGAGAGAGATTCTGGGGCCACCACCCTCACCTGGAAAGATGGCTAGACATTCCCATTAGAGAGAAACACTCAGAAAGCAGGCGGTCTTACTCCTTGGCTCCCTTGATCTTCTCCGAGGATCATGGCTGGCCAGCCTGGATGAAAATTTCCTTAATTAGGTTCTTGTAAACAAAAGAAAGAAAGAAAGATCACCACGGTGGAGCTGAATAGGTCCAGGCTCAGCTGCTGGGGGTCTCTGAACCTAAGCAAGCAGGTGGCAGTGTGGCTAGCTAGAATCCCTGAGACAAGAGAGGGACCATCCAGAACTAGCCCAAGTGAACTCCCCTCTCCCCACAAGACTTTGCATCCAGCCTGTTGGAGGCAAGGTTTCATTGTATAGTCCAGGTTGACCTCGAACTGATGACCCTCCTGCCTCAGCCTCTCAGTTACATGTGTGTGCCACAAGACCAGGCTCCTGGGTTTATTATTGTTTTACTCTGTTATTGTTTCTTTCCTGTTTGGAGGACTTTTACATTTATTTATTTATTTTGTGGGAGTAAGGGTAGGGAGAGCATTGGCCAAAGACGGCCCATGGAGGTCAGGGGACAAACTCTGGGAGTAAGTTCTTTCTTTCAACCATGTGGGGTCCAGGGACCCAGCTCAAGTCACAGGCTTGGTGGCAAGCTCCTTTACCCACTGAGCCATCCCACCAGCCCTTGTATGTGTGTTTGATCCTCAGTTAGGAATGGTTACTTTGCTGGAGGGGACAGGGTCTCAACCTCAGCTTGGTCGCATCCTTAAAAAGGGCTCTCTCAACTGATTGTGCAACACGTGTGATCCCAGCTGAGAAAAGAAACACTGGAGTTCCCAGCCTGCCACGTTCCAGGTCAGCCTGGTCTACATAAGAGTTCCAGGTCAGCCAGGGTGACCTAGTGAGACCTTATCTCAAAAACAAACAATTGTTGCTGGAGCACATGCCTTTGATTCCATTACTCAGGAGTCTGCGTTTGAGGCCAGCCTGGGCTACACAGAGAAACCCTGTCTCGGAAAAATAATAAATAATCGATCAATAAATAAAAATAAAAGAATAGTTCAGTGATTAAAATGTTTGCTAAACAAGCGTAAAGACCCGAGTGCAGATCTCTAGCACCTACATAAAAACCTGGCATGTCCACAACACCAGCTTTGGAGACAGGAGGATCCTGGGAGCTCCCCGGCAGGCAGTCCAGAGAAAACTGTAAACTCCAGGTTCAGTTAGAGACCCTTTCTCAAAAGCTATGGAGATGCACTAAAGAAGACCCTGCACGCTCAACTCTGGCCCCGTGTGCACAAAGCACACCCTCACACATGTGCACAAACACATAAATATACGTAAACACAATTTCAAAATACAATCATCAGTCTTCTCCACAAATCTGCCGCGCTCTGCTACCGAGTTGTGGGACCCTCTTTCTGGGCCTTTGAGAAATTGTCTTCCTGTCTCTCTGCGAGAAGCTCAGAGGCCCTCGCTGCCTGCCAGAAGGGGGCTCCCCAGGCGCCTCCTGGGCCAGCCTGGAGGAGGGGATTGCATGCCTGGCTGGAGGCCCCTTGTCTGAACAGAGGCAGGATTTATCTCAGTTAGGGGAGGTCCAGGGCTCCGGGCCCTTAAATCCTCATTAGCCCCATCTAAGAGGCGGCTATGATCTGAGGGACAAGATGTATGGATTCCAAATTGGAAACAGCCCGGTGGGCTGCAGGGTGGGAGACAGACAGGGGGAGAGGGTTGGGGCTGCTCTCTGGGGAGCCCAGGACAGCAGAGGAGTCCTGCAGACACGGTCACAGGAAAAGGAGGAGGAGGGAAGAGAAAACATTCCAGTCGGGCTCCAGGGAAGAGAGTTGTACAGCGATGGAGCTGGGCCAAGTCTGCGAGTCCAGGCGACCTCCTTGAGGAGATTGGGACGAGGGCAGGCTAGTGCCGCTCACCACTTGAAGGGCCTGGCTCCGGGGCACACACCCTGGTGGGTCCTGTCTCACCACCCACAGCCTCCCCAGGGAAATAGAAGAAGGCATCGTGTTTGCTCTACAGATGGGGAAACTGAGTCTCGCAAGTGGTGTATGGACTTATCCAAGGTCCACCAGAGTACCTGAAAAATTGGAGATCCAACCTAGGTGCCTGGGTCTCTAGGGCTTCGCCACCGCTTGGGAAGGCAGGGCGAATAGCTGGTAAGGTTCAGCTTCTCTGTGTTGTTCTGGTGGCCCCGGGCATGGGAGACTTCAGGCTAGGGACAGAAGAAGAAAGCGGAAGTTTCTCCTGAATATTGGGAAGTGGTGATCCTGGTGAGCAGAAGTGGAATTTCAATGGTATATTTAGTTATAAGAACAAATTTGGGGAATGGGGATTGTAGCTCAAACTTAGCATGTGTGAGGCCTGGGAGGGGTGGGGGAGAGGGAAGATACAGAAGGGGAAGAAGAATGAGGAAGGAAGGGAAGGAGGAAGGGAGGGAGAGAGAGAAGGAGGAAAGGAGGGAGGGAGGGAGGGAGCTATCTAGGTGGATGTGGTAGTGCATGTTTGCAATCCTGGCACTTGAGGAAGCAAAGGACTGCCACAAGTGTGAAGCCAGCCTGGGCTATGTATTAAGATTCTGCCTGAAAAAATGAAAAGTTGAGGAGGAGGGAGGGAGGAGAAGGGGGGGGGGAGAAGGAAGGGAAGGGAGAAATACAGATGTACTGCAGGATGCAAGAGATTTACAGCCACACTGTTCCATATTGTCTAAAATTCCTGTGACTGGATATATATTTTAAATAGCGGAAACTTATCCTAACGTTTTATGAAAATTTGGAAACATACAGCTGACTTGAACCATTGGTTGACTGAGTCTAGCGCCCTTCCTAAATTCTACCATTAACCTTTTGTGATGTTTTTATCACGTATCCACCCATCCTGCAAGCCAAAATCCACTTTATTATTTTTTTCTAATGCATTTTAGTGTAAATTACAGACAGCAAGCAGTACACCCTCCCCTAAAGGCATGCTCATGGATGTCTCGCATGAATGTCTCTCTATACCATGACTCTCTCTATGTAGCCCAGGCTATGTTAGCCCAAACTTGTAATCCCCCTGCATCCATCTGTGGAGTGCTAGGATTACAGGCATGAGCCACTACTCATAGCTAAACAGTTGTTTGTTTGTGTACATGTGCTTTTTTAATTCTTATGTGTGAGTTGTGTGCAAAATAATGGAAAAGAGGTTAGGGGGAGGGAGAGAAGGGAATGGAAAGGGAGCGGAGGGGAGGGAGAGAAGGGAAGGAAACGCACATTTCACCAAGCCTTCACGGATTGGATACAGTTCCATCCTCTTCTGAAGAAAGTGGAGGGAAAGTACTCGGTCTACGTCTCCTTCCTCGGCGTGCCCCTCCCCCTCCGCCGCGCACATCCTGCCCTCCAGCCAGGCCGTCCCTTCGCTTTTGTTGTTATTGTTCTATTCCGACTTTGAACCCTCCGTGCAGGAGTGAGTCGCTGGCACGGGTTCCTTTTGCTTCGTACCCAGCGGTTGATGACATAGTCATCATTTCTCGGAGCCGGCGAAAGGACGGCTTGAAAGACAGCTTGTACTTCTCAAAGCCGCGAAGACTCGTCTATGGTTCCGCTTTGAAGTGCATCGGGAAGAAAAGAGAAGGAGAAGAAAAAAAAAAAAACAAAAAACATTTGCTATAACATTTAGCACGTGTAAAGGAATTCTGGATAAATGGGCCACCTGTGCGTCTGTCTGGTGATCCGCTTCCAACGTTTCAATAGTGGCTGGAAGGCGCTCAGCCTCGCCTGATAAGACCCAGTGAAGCAAGGCTCAGCACGCTTTGAGCAATCGCCCCAGAGTCTTGCCTGGTGCTCCCCCACTCCTAGTATATGTGTTTTGGGAAATCGCCAACCTTTCCCCAGATGAATGGATAATGTGGAACAAAGAAATGAATGCAACAAAGCTCGTTGCAATCCCTCCCCAGCTTTTCCAGATATGTAGCACACGCTGGCCTTGAACATGCTTTGTAGTAGAGGCTGACCTTGAACTTGTGATCCTCCTGCTTTCACGTGGCTCATGTCCCTCAAGTGCTGGGACAGCCCACCATGTTTGATTCTTGTGTGTGTCTAATCTGGGGATGGAACTCATGCCTTCATGCATACCAGACAAGCACTCTACCAACTAAAGACAGCCCCGGCCCATTCTGTTTTGTTTCATTTTGAGTCAAAATATAGTGGTTTTTTTTGCTCTTGTTGGTTTTTTTGTTTGTTTGTTTGTTTGTTTTGGTTTGGTTTTTTTTGGTTTTTCGAGACAAGGTTTCTCTGTGTTGCTTTGCACCTTTCCTGGAACTCACTCTGTAGACCAGGCTGGCCTCGAACTCACAGAGATCCGCCTGCCTCTGCCTCCCGAGTGCTGGGATTAAAGGTGTGCGCCACCATCGCCCGGCCAAAATATGATTTTTAAAATGTATGGTTATTTATACAATGAGGAGGGGATGCGTGAGCCACTGTGCCAGGATAGTCAGAGAACAGCACTTAGGAGATGGCTCTCTCCTTCCACCGCGTGGGTCTAGGGGTTGAAGTCAGGGCATCAGGCTTGGCAGCAAGCGGCTTTACCCACTGAGCAGTCCCGACAATCCCAGTTAAGTTTTTATGACCGTATATAAACTGGCTTTAATCATTTTTCCAATAGTAACATAATCAAAAAATCTCTATAACTGAGCTAGCAATTGAGATATTTACAACTTTTGTTTGTATTGAGTTTTTTGTTCTGCTTATTGTTATTTTGTAGTGCTGTGTACAGTACCCAAGGCCTTGCCTGTGCTACACTGTTCCATTTAACCACGCCCCCAGCTCCTCATTGGGGGCGTCTACCCCCAGCTCCTCATTGGGGGCGTCTAGTAGGTACCTTGTCTAGTACGTCCTGGAGCTGCCGCCCCAAGCAATCTCATTTTGACTTTGTTAACTAACTTCTCTAGGCATGAACAGATTTGTGCATCAGAATCAGCTCTCCTTTGTGTCTCTGTAACTCCTTCCAAATTGCCTTCATTCACAGCTGAAATACACTTGTCATGACTTCTTAATGATAAACACTGTTTTCTAAGAAATACAATGTTAAACCGTGAATTTCAGGTATGTTCTCATTTCCTCAAGCTGTTCGGAGTGATCAGATAATAATTGGTAATGACAGCTCCACCAGGAAATCAATATTCTCCCCCAACTGCAAGAATGCATTTTTATGTCTTTTGTGTTTTCAGAAGTTTTACAGTTTCTCTCTCTCTCTCTCCTTCCTTCCTTCCTTCCTTCCTTCCTTCCTTCCTTCCTTCCTCCCTCCCTCTATCTCTCTCTGTCTCTCTCTGTCTCTGTCTCTCTCTCTTTTTCCTTCTTTTGTTTTCCAAAACAGAAACTTCTTGTGCTAGGTAGATAGTTCTTTTTTATTTTTTTAAGGCTTATTTTTAGTTATGGGGGTGTGCACTTGAGTGCAGGTACTTGAGGAGGCCAGAAGAGGGCGTCGTATTCTCTGGACAGGAGGTTATAGATGGCTGTCAGGTGCTGGAAGTAGAGGTGGGGGTGGGGATCTGAACCTGGCAAGATCTCTTCTCTGCAAGAGCGCTCAACTGATGAGCCATCAATTCACCCCGTGGCTGATTCTTTAAAGTGCAATGTGGGTTCTGATGAAGAAGGGAACATGCTTTTTCACACTTCTTCTGACCCCTGCAAGTGTAACACCAAGACTCCTCAACATTTTCAGATGTATTTGGGATTTTTTGTTTTGTTTGTTTACCTTATTTTTATTTCTAATTGTGTGTTGCATGTGCGTCTGTGTGTGTGGATATGAGCACGTAAGGGCAGGTACTGGCAGAAGCCAGAAGAGGGCGTCATATCCCCTAGACCTGGAGCAGGCGTGAGCTGCCCAATGTGAGTACTGGGAACTGAACTCTGGTCCTCTGGAAGAAGAGAACATACTCTTAACCACTGAGCCGTCACTCCAGCTCCTGTTTTCAGATGTATTTCAAACTCCTGACACATTAAAAGTAAATTTTAATTTACTGAATCCCTCACTGAGGGATTTTAAGTAGAGCTTGACCACTGAGCCACGAGCTCAACTACTTCTTAATTTATTTTACTTTGTAGCGTTTACATATTTATGGATTTATTGGGAGGGGATGTGCCCTGCGGATTTGTTTAGCAGTCAGAGGACAACTTTTAGGAATCAGTTCTTTCTATCATGTTGGTCAGGGGGATGCCAGACTTGGCAGCAAGCACCTTTACCTACGGAGCCATCCCATCAGGCCTCTGTTCCCTGTTCTTCTGAGGATGTGGTCTCCCTGTATCATCCTGGCAAGCCTTGAACCATTCGTCCTTCAGCTTTAGTCTACAGAGTGGCTGTGGTTTCAGGTTTGTGCTTATAGACGCTGAGCTGATGCACCCATTTTAACTATTATGCCTGCTTAACCACCTCCTTGATTATATTCTAGAACTTTCCCTAACTGAATTCTAGGAAAAAGATTTTTTTTTTTTTTTCTTTTTAAACCAGGGTTTCTCTTTATAACAGCCCTGGCTGTCCTGGAACTCACTCTGTAGACCAGAACTCACAGAGAGTTCTGGCCTCGAATTCACAGAGATCCGCCTGCCTGTGCCTCCTAAGTGCTGAGATTGAAGGCGTGTGCCACCACCACCTGGCAGAAAATTTCTTAAAAGTATTAATTTATTTAGTGAAGGGCAGGCTCTTGTGGAGCTGAGAGGATAACTTTCGGGAGTTGGTTCTCTGCTTCCACCAAGTGAGCTGCAGAATCTAACTCAGGTCAGTGGCGAGGGTCTTTACCTGCTCACATTAGCCCCTGTACATTTTGGTTAAAATGGGTTCTCTCTATGGAGCTCCGGTCGGCCTCAATCTCACTATCCCCCTGCCTCAGCTTCCTGAGTGCTAAGATTTACAGTCATGAGCCATCACCACTTGGCTAATGAACTCGAGAACTTTTATTTATTTATTTATTTATTTAAACTGTGGGGTGTTTCTGTTTTGTTTTTGGAGACAAGGTCTTGCCATGTATCTCAAGCCGGCCGCCAACTCACCGTGTTCCTCCTCAGCCCCTAGTGTTGCCGCACTGCACTGTTAAAATTCTAGACATTTCTATTCCCTCCCAAAGCACTGTTGGTGTCTCCTCATCCCCAGGTAACCAGGACTTCACTCCACACCTCAGCTTTTGGCTGCCCAGTCCCTCTTGCTAGGGTGCCAGCGTGCCCTTGACCCCGAGACAAGGTGTGTGAGCTTGCTGGCAGACCTGCAGTTCTGGGAAGGCAGGGGCTGCGTCTTGTTCTCAGAGCGCGGTAGTGGATGGCCGAGAGGCACCCTGGGAAGGGGTGAACATGGCGGCTTGTCAGTCTCCACGACGTCCCTGTTGATTGCGTGTGGTTACCCAGGTACATAATTGTCTATTTTGAGCTCGATCACCGGTTGTTTCCATAGATACCTGATCATAATGACTAATTAAACAAAAAAAGATTTCTATCTTATTATCTCTCCGATATATATAAAGAAAAGCCCCACCTTTTATTCAGCTCAAATGTTTTTCTTTTTTTAAATGTTAATCGTCTTTTATGGCTGGGAGAAAGATTTCACAAAGAGAAATCAGGTTTCTTTTTTATCATGTTTTATTAATTACTGGAGAGGGGAAGCATGTATGTGGAGGTCAGAGGACAACTTACAGGAGCTGGTTCCGTTTTTCCACTACGTGGGTCCTAGGGATCAAACTCAGGTCATCATCAGCAAGATGCACCTTTGCCCGCGGAGACAGCTTGCTGACCTGGCTTCTGCTTCATAGTGGTGTTTTCAATGTTTATTCCCAAAGATAATAAGGTATAACCGACCCCTTCTATTATCTCTCTGAGAGTTCCTTTATTGATTCATCAAACTGTCCCCATGGGCCGAAGGGAACAGTAGGGAACACTTAGTCTAGTGTATTTGTTTTTTTAAGATTTATTTTTCTTTTTAATTATGTGTATGCATGTATATTGTGTATGTGTGTATCTCTGTGTGTGTGTGCATGTGTGTGTGTGTGTGTGTGTGTGTGAGCATACGTGTATGTGCACCCATGGAGACCAGAAGAGGGAGTCAGGTGCTTGGGAGCTCGGGAGCCACCAGATGTGGAGGCTCCAAAGTTCAAGGCCTGCCTGGGCTGCAGAATGAGCTGAAGCATCCTGGGCCACTCATCAGGACTCTGTCTCCCATAAAAAAGGAAGAAAAGGGATGAGGATGTGGTTCAGCGGTAGAGCGCTTCTCTAGCATGCGAGGCTCAGGGTTCCACCTCTCCCGCTCAGAGTGAAAAAGATGTGTGTCCCACGCACTGTGGCACACACCTGTGGCCCCAGCTCCACGGGAGGCTGAGGTAGACAGATCACAGAAGCAGAGAAGTTCAGGGTCAGTCTGGGCAACAGAGTGAGAGTCTCAGAGAAACAAACTAGCTAACTGGATGGCTGAAATCGCTCAAATGGATACAAGCGCTGACTGTCAAAAACCATGGCCCGAGTTTGATCCCTGGGACTCATAATGAAAGGAGAGAACCTGCTCCCACAAGTTGTCCACTGACCTCCATGCAGGTGCTGGGGCATGTATGCAGCCACACACACACACACACACACACACACACACAGCACCAACAATAACAACATACAACACCACCAGCAGCAACCCACATAGAAGACCCAGAGTTAGCTACACAGACGTGATGGACAATTCATGCCTCTCCTTCTGCTGTAGTAGAAGACAGATGGAAGTGAGTCCATCAGCGCTGTCTCTGGGTTGACAAATGTGTCACCTGCTCGCCCAGTTAAGCCGCCCGTTCATGCTGATATCGCATGCATTTGCGTGACTGGTAAGACAAATGTCTTCCTTGTCTTTAATGATCATATATGTTGGTCACGGTCAGCTTTCTGAGTGACGGTGATTATTGGCAAAATATGTGAAAATCCAAGTCTGTGTTCGGAGCTAACAAGACGGCTTCAGTGGTTAAAGCACTTGACGCTCTTACAGAGAACCCAGGTTCAGTCCCCAGCACCCACATCAGGTGGTCTCCAGCTCCAGGGGATCCAACACTCTTTGGCCTGTGTGGGCACCTGCACACATGTGGTAGACATAAATTCACAAGGGCACATGCATACACATAAAATCAGCCAATCAATAAACCTCAAGAGCAAAAAACGAGGTCTGCGTTCGAATTTCCACAAGGCTGATCTAAAATCATGTGTGTGGAGGGTGGGTGTACTGTGCACACCTTTAATCCCAGCACTCCAGAAGCAGAGTCAGGCAGATTTCTGCGAGTTCCTGACCAGCCAGGGATACATAATGAGACCCCCGTGTCTAAGTAAATAAATATGCGTTTGACAGCAGGGTTATAAGAATTTTGAGTTAGGGAACAATCTGCCCCTCATGGTATTGATCTCAAACTTAGAAAACCACGTGGGTTTTTCTTTTCATCTTTAAATTATATTTATTCAGGGCTTAATGATTAAGAATGCTTACTGCTCCATCAGAGGACCTGGGTTCAGATCCTCCCATAACAATGAGTAGCTCACAAATGCCTGTAACTTCAGCTCCAAGGGATCCGACCCCTCTCCTGGCCTCTTAGGGAACACACACACACACACACACACACACATACACACACACGAAAGTGCGCATGCACACACACACACACACACACACACACTAAAATTTGTTTGTTATTGTTTTACATTACATTTATTTATTTATTATCTATTGTGTGTGTGTGTGTGTGTACGTGCACATGCCACAGCACACATGTGGAGGTCAGAGGACAGCTTGCAGGGGTCAATTCTCACCGTTATGGGGCTCCGGTTATGTGGCTCCAGTCATGTGGCTCCGGTTATGTGGCTCCGGAATTGAACTCAGGTCAGACTCAGTGGTAGTACCTTTACCCACTGAGCGGTCTCACTGGCCCAAGTACTATTTTGTTGAGACAGAGTCTCCGGTTGTACCCCAGGCTGGTATGGAACTTGCTCTGTGGTCCACACTAGCCTCACACTCCTAGAAATCCTCCTGCCTCGGCCTTCCAAGAGCTGAGATTATAGGCATGAGCCATTATGACTGGATAGGAAAACTCATTTCTTTTGAGGCTGAGGAGGGAATACAAGACCTTGTGCATACTAAACAACTGAGCGATACCCCACAGCTCTCCAAAAGTATTATTTATTTATTACTCTTCATTTAGTGTGCGTGTATGTATATATGTATGAATGTATATATGTATGAAT
Source organism: Peromyscus eremicus (assembly GCF_949786415.1). NCBI lineage: Eukaryota > Metazoa > Chordata > Mammalia > Rodentia > Cricetidae > Peromyscus > Peromyscus eremicus. The sequence goes on along the minus strand of NW_026737591.1, from coordinate 18,483 downwards.
GTATGTATGTATGTATGTATGTGGGTGAGCGCTACGACCCATGCCTATGTATGGGAGTCAGAGGGCGAGTTACAAGAGGTGGTTCTCGCCCTCCACCGAGTAGGTCAGGCACGGCAGCAGGCCTGCTTGCTGAGCCCTCTCACTCGGCTTCTCATTTTTTAATGATGGAGTGAAAACAGAGAGCCCCCAGGTATAAAATATTCCTTATCACTCCTAATTAATCTGCAAGCCTGGAGGTGTTGCTGAGTGGGTAGAGTGCTTGCCTAATAGATACAAAGCCTTGAGTGCCATCCCCGGTACTGAATGAACTTGGCATGGGCTTGGTGGTACATGTCTGTAATCCCAGCCCTCCTGAGGGTCGGGCAGAAGAGTCAGAAATCCAAGGCCATTCTTGGCCACAAGGCCAGCTGAGGCTACAAGGAACCCTGTTCCCCACAATCTTGAATTTGCACTTAAGTGTCGCTGATGGAGACCTAGAAAACAGTGTGATGTCAACACGAGATATCATTCCCCGTTTGAAATTCATAGGGAGTAAGCTAAATTTGATGGATTGATTGATTGATTGTGGTGCTAGGGATTTAACCCAGGACCTTTGGGGGGCGGGGGCTAGGGAGATAGTTCGTTAGATAAGAGCACTTACTGTACTAACATTAAGACCTGAGTTCAATCTTTAGAACCAACAGGAAAACGAAAGAGGGGGAGAAACAGAATAGTATTCCCCTCTCATCCTAGGACTGGGGAGGCAAACACTTGAGAATCCCTGCCACTGTCCAGACCAACTGACCTGTCTCAGGCCAGTGAGAGACCCTGTCTCCAAAGAGTAAGGCCGAGAATGATAGAAGACATCCAGCGTTGACCTCTGGCCCCAAATGCATGCATGTCCCCCCCCACACACACACACACATGAACACACACATACAAAGAGATCCCATGCAGGGCTGGGGATGTAGCTCAGAACTCAATCCCAGCACCACCACCACTATCAAAACAGAGACATCGGTGAGCCGTAGAGGGTAGGGCTCAATGGTCTTCACTGGTTTCTGAAGGGTGCCACGGTTTGAGGCCTCCCTGGGACAAGTTGTGGCTTGCTAGCACACCTTGCTCAGCCAGCTTGACTTCCAGGAACAGTCGCTCAGCGCCCTGAACACCCACACCTTGAGAAGCCTTCCAGGTATCAGTCCAAGCAAGCCTGGCGCATCAATCCAGGAGCTAGGGGGAGCTTGGCCTCCGCCATCCGGGCAGGCTTCCTGGAATGGCTCCTTTGCAGTTGGTAGCAGGGGCTGTCTCTTTTCCTAGCTCTCTGCTGTTTCCGCCTAACCAAGGTCTGTTTCCAGCCTCTCTGGAAACTACGTCTGTACCCCGCACTTCCTAGTTGTACACTGGTGGATGGCTTCACATTTACAAGTTTGTATTCATTATAGCCCGCCAAGGAGGCGCAGGCCAGTTTCTATTTCACGAAGACAAAAGAGCCCAGAGAGGGAGAGAAAATTGCCTTTGACACACAGCAGCAGTCTGCTAGCAGAGGGAGCCCGGCACCCATATCTTTCCTTCCCACGGTTTAAGTCTGTGTGCACTAACACAGGCACAGGGCTTTTGCCCCCTGCCAGCAGACCCATCATCTGCTAATGTCTCCTTTCCTCAGTAGCGCCATCAGGCCTGGTGACAAGTGCCTCTAGCTGCCGAACCATCTTGCTAGCCCCCACCTGCTTACAGTCCCAGTACCCAGAAGGCTGAAGCAAGAGGAATGTTTGCTCCTCCTGCTTCTTCCTCCAGACTGCTGGGTTGACAGGTACACACTACTGGGTTTGAATCACGTGATGCTGGAGATGGGAAGCCACAGCTTCAATGTATGCTGGGGGAGCCACTGACCAACTGAGTTCCACCCCAGCCCTAACTGACTCCTTTTAAAACTGCCTTTAGAACAACAGGTAGGTCTTTCACGCCTCCCAGGTACAGTCTGCAAACCCTTTAACAATCCTGTCTCTTTAAATGTTTAATCCTCCCAACCACCCACTGAGGCAGACTCAATTAGCACTCTGAACCCTAACAGCCTCTGGCACAGAAAGGTTAAGTAACTTCTCCTCAGGCCACGCAGCTAATGGGCGACCAGAACACAGGCATTCAAACCCCCAGCCTCCTCCAGGCCTAGAGTTCTGTAGCCTAAGTTGCCACCTGACTTAAAGAGGAAGTGCCCCGCCACACTTTGGCAGCTCACTAAAGTCCTCTGATCCCTCAACAAGCTTCAGGAGTCTGTTCTCTTGGAATGTAGTCGGACTGGTCAGACAACTTTCCCTCTCTATGGTTTCTTCTTTTAAAATTCCCACCCGGGAGAGTGACAGCCCCAGAGACCTCGGCAGGAGGCCGGGATGTCAAGCAGACCGCTTCTGGTAGGCTTAGTCTAGCTGGGTGAGCTGGGGGACCGAGTCGCTATTCCAGAAGCTTTGCACAAACCAGAATGGCTCTGGGCTTGGAGGGTCCACTCAAGCCACATGTTGCAAGAGCAAGTCCCCAGCACCGTGACAGATGTGTGCTCAGTCCCACCTGCAGCCATTTGTACAGACAGTTAGTATTCACAGCAGCACTCAGGGCCAAGTATTTTTGTGTGTGTGTGTGTGTGTGTGTGTGTGTGTGTGTGTGTGTGTGTGTGTCTGTCTGTCTGTCTGTCTGTCTGTCTCTGTGTCTGTCTGTCTGTTTGTCTGTGTGTATGTGTCTGTGTGGGTGGGTGGGTGTGTAGGGGTATGTACATGTGAGTGCTGGTGCCCACAGAGGCCAGAGGTACCAGATCCTCTGGGAGCCCGTGCTGTGGGTAATTGTGGCTTGCCCAGCATGGTACTGAAAACTGAATTCAGGTTCTCTGAGAGGGCAGTCTGTGCTTTTGGCTGCTGAACCGTCTCTCTAGCCTAAGTCGTCATGGGCTTTGTTGTTGTTCATTTTAAAACTGCAGCTCGTAGTTAGGCTAGACTGACCGGCCAGGGAGGTCCAGGATCTTCCTGCCTCCAGCTCCCCAGTGCTGGGGTTGCAGGCCTGCACGATTGCACTGGTTATGTTCATCCATTGCTGGGCCTGGTGATGCACATGGGTAGTTCTAAGTCAGCAAGCCGAAGTATGAAAAGTTCAAGGCCAGCCCAGGCAACTTAGTGAAATCCTATGTCAAAATAAAAAGTTAAAAACTGGGCCAGGACAGGTGATGGTGGCACACTCCTTTAATCCCAGCACTCGGGAAGCAGAGATCTCTGTGAGTTTGAGGCCAGCCTGGTCTACAGAAAAAGTTTCAAGACAGCCAGTGATACAACAGAGAAACCCTGTCTGAAAATCCTTCCCCGCAAAAACCTGGGGTTGGTAAGATGGCTCCGTGTGTAAAGTCTGCTGTCAGGCCTAGTTACCTGAATTCTATCCCTGGGACTCACGTGGTAGATGGATAGAACTGACTTTTGCGAGTTGTCCGCTGACGTGAGTGCCATGGCATGCATGCAAACACACCCACATCTACCAACCTCCCCACACACAATAAATAAATGCATGTAATTTTAAAAGTGTAAGTACAAAGGGGTGTAACTCAGTGGTAGAGCACTTGCCTAGAATCCCCCAGTAAGGGGCTGGGGTGTGGCTCAGTGGTAGAGCACCTGCCTAGAATGCCCCAGTGAGGGGCTGGGGTGTAGCTCAGTAATAGAACAATTATCTATGATGTGCAAGACTCTAAGTTCAAGCTCTAATACTGAAATAAAACAAATCAATTAAGTAGTCGAATGTGGCCTTGGTTTGATGCATGTCCTGTGTTAGATTGATAGCAGTACAGAGGGTTAATGTAAATGACAGAGCTTATCAATTGATTGTGGTTTGGGATGGGGTATAGATGTTAGCAAGAGGGGACTAGGCCACCATTACTCAAGGGGACATCATGGAGAGAAAGTCAGAGCAGGGTTTGACTTGTCTGACAGGGTGAGAGGCTCAAACTTGATCTCGGTGTCTCTTCCAGGACCTCGATTCTACAAGTTCCCACTGCCGCCTCCCTGATGGAGGGATCCAGAGGGCATCTCAGACCTCCCCTGGTGCCTAGGGCTTGGATGTGAGTATGCCATGGGAAGGGAGAAGAGCGGGGGATACTGCTTGTCCTCAGAGAGTATGTAAAGGACACCTGGGGCTTCTGCAGTCCTCACATAGTAAGAGACTAGGCCTGGCAGCCTGGAAAATATCAAGTTTAGGTGGACACCACCCCTGGTGGGTGCTGGTTATGTCAGGGTCTCTGCCAAGAAGCTGAGAGCTGGTGGCCCACCCTCCTGGGTGCTGGCTGTTCTCATCTGTGAAATGGGAATGACGATACTTACCTACCTCATCGCCCAGTTATGGGAATTAATTAATGTTTATAAAGGCCGTGGAGCGCCGCAGATGAAAGGCTATGTAGAAGTACAAAGTATTATTACGGTAATTACATGACACCATTATATCGTGGGCCAAGGGCTTTCTGCAGCTTCGCTTATTACTGAGAATGGGCGATGGGAGGCAGATAAACCTAATCGCTCCCAACCATCATTCAAAACTCCAGGCCTATCTCCCTCTCCATTTCTGGAAGATTCTATCAGGCTTGGAAGGCATGATACAAGTGTCTCTAGCCCCAGGATCTCCCACAGGGGTGGGCAAGGGAAATGATGAGACTCACTTCGGATCTCTGTAGGGTATTTTTGTTGTTTATTTGGTTTTTTTGTAGGCGGGTGGGTATATTTTTCTTTTTGAAAGAAGGTTTCATATAGCCCAGTCTAGCCTCAAATTTGAATTCCCTATGTAGCCAAGGACAGCCTTGAACTCTTGATCCTCCTGTCTCCACCTCCCAGTTTCTGGGTCTATAGGCACATACCATCACTCCTAGTTCGTTTGAAGATAGAACCCAGGGCTTCCTGCATGCTAGGCAAGCATCCTGCCCACAGAGCCACGTCACCAGCCTGATCCTTTCCCCAAAGCTGCAGTTCTAGGGGTGCTCACAACCTCATCTACATGTCAATTAAGCCCTCCCCATATTTTGAGGTAGTGGAGTGGACGCTTTCACTTCTTTCATTCATGATGCCTCTGGGGTCTCTAGACCCCCAAACAGAGGTTTGCTGGGCCCCTGTGGCAAGAAGCTTCCCTTGTCTGTAGAAAACCTCCGACGATCCTGGCACTTACTCCCTCTGCACGGATTTCACAACAGCCCGATCTGACCGGGTAGGCGAAAGGTAGATCAGAAAGAAATATAATTACCTTTTTACAAGCTTATGACATGGCTCTAGCCTGCTCGCCTGCCAGCTTGTCCAGTCACTCACAAATGATGATATACATACTATAAATTATATCATTATCGAGCTGTAATTACAGGCAGTGTATATGCCAACCCCCCTGAAGGAGATCGAGGCTCCAAGATTACGTCCCTTCTCGCCCCTCAGTCCCTTGGGAAAGAAAGCCTATTGCGAGAGGGGAGGTTACTGATTTCCAAATATCACAGACGCTTGCTTAAAACAACAGAGACGCCCCCTTCTATCCTCTTGTATACACACCCCTGGGCTCCCCCCGGGTAGATCCGTGTAACCCACGGCACCCACAAAGTCTGAGGCATTGGCAAGAACAAATTTGAACAAGTGAGGGCAAAAATCTACAAGCAAGACTGACAGCGGAGCCACCCTGGGTCTTGGAGCCCCAGAAGGAACTCCGAGATGTACAACAGGATAGTAGAGCCAGGCATGGATGGAAGTTGTTTCCGTGTGTGTGTGTGTGTGTGTGTGTGTGCACTGTTACTCCCAAAGATACCCTCATGTCCTGATGGCCATTCCTCAGGTACTGCTGCAATGCAGGGTCGGTCATATATATCTGCATCGTCTTGCAGGGTGGCCTTCGGGCTGGGCCTGGCTGGGGCTGGGCCTGGCTGAGATAGTGTTGAGCCACCAGGTAGGTCCCTGTGTTCAAATTCAGTTGCTTCTGAACCCTCTGGGGGATCATAAAGATCCTCCCTTTACATCCCACTAGGGACTTGGTTCCTCCCTTCCTTTCATGGACTCCTCTGGCTTAGGAGATTAGACTTTCAAAGGAGAAGCCTCTTTCTCTGGAGCTAGGAGAGAATAGCCCAAGACCCAAAGACCGTGACTTTAAATCAACCAGGCTGTAGAGCAGTGGGCAAGACTTGGGAATCAGACAATGACAAGTGGCGGGGCTGGTTAGAAAAGGCAGGTGCGGGAGCAGGAGGGATCACCAGGAACTTTTCAGGGAGGTGAGTGGAAGACACCAGCCCGGAAATAACTTTGATCAAGGCATGAAGAGGACTGAGAATGTACTTAGTGGGTAGAGTGCTTGCCTAGCATGCACAAAGCCCTGAGCTTGATCCCCAGTACCGAATACAACAACTGGGCATGGTATGCACATCTGTAATCCCAGCACTCTGGAGGTGGAGGCAGGAGGATCAGGAGTTCCAAGCCATCCTTGGCTACATAATGAGTTTAAGATCAGTCTAACCAACATAAGCTGGTGTCTCAAAATCAGGGAGGAGCAGCAGGGAACGGATGGTTTGGGATGTGAGACAGTTGGGAATTCTATCATCCGGGGCGTGTTCCAACTGAGGATTGTTGGGAGCAACTTGAGATCGGAAGGGCCAGCTTCCACTCCATCCCCTAGCCCACATTTCCTCCTACAACCCTGCATTCATCCAACCTGGACCTCTTTTTTTTGTTGTTGTTTTTTTGGGTTGTTTTGTTTTGTTTTGTTTTTTGAGACAGGGTTTCTCTGTGTAGTTTTGGTGCCTGTCCTGGATCTCACTCTGTAGCCCAGGCTGGCCTCGAACTCACAGAGATCTGCCTGGCTCTGCCTCCCGAGTGCTGGGATTCAAGGCGTGTGCCACCACCACCGTCAACCTGGACCTCTTGTACCCCAGCTACCTCTTAACACTCCCCTGGCCTTCCCTCCTTCCTCTCCCTGCCCCAGACCTCTCCTGATGCCTCCTCCCTCTCAGTCCCTGGTCTCATTTAGCAAGTGACAGCCCAAATGGCTCACTATGAGGGTATACCCACCCTGATCCCAGATAACCCTGTCCTGACCCACTCGCCACTACCAGCCTTGTCCTCACAGTACCAGGAACAGGAAGTGGAAGAAGATGCTGGGGACAAAAAGGCTTTGCTCAGGCTCCCAAGTGGCAAGCTCAAAGCGGCCACAAGCCTCCGCCATCTGGTTGGCAGCCGACCCCAACTACGACTCGTCCTTGAATCACATCTTGTAAAAAAAAAAAAAAATCATTTGCACATTTGAGTTCCAAGTCCCCTCAAAACGGTATAAACACCACCGTTCTGAGTACCATAAAAACCACAGCGAACATTTGTGGAGACTCAAACATGTGTATTGACATATGGCGCGAATATCACTCGCTGTGTCTTTTTAGCGTTGGACGGATGCACCAGGCATCTGTGCTCAGAACGTTTGAATGGAAAGCTTCGAGAAAAAAAAAAAAAAAAAAGAGCTGGGTGAAGAGCAGGCTGTCCCAGGCTGGGCTGCTTGCCTTAGCTGCAGGGAAGCCCCTGGATGAGGGCTGGTGGCTTCGGCAAAGAGGCACGAGTTCCCAAGGGCAGGAATGTCACACACACACACACACACACACACACACACACACGTGCACACACGCACACGTGCACACACGCACACGTGCACACACGCACACGTGCACACACGCACACGTACACACACGAACACGTGCGCACACACACACACGCACACACACACACACACACACACACACACACACACACACACACACCAGTTCACCCTCTGGAGTTCACCTTCCTCCTGTCTTCCCTTTCCCTCCCTCCTACCTCAAAGGAGTGGCTTGGACTTTTGGCTTTAGAGAGCTAGGTCAGGCTATAGGAAGTGGGCGTTTTACCCAGCTCCCAGGCCCCAGAGACACCGTTCACCCCTTCATCCAGCTCCCCGCAGCCTATGAGCAATTATCTAAATTTTATTTTAATTACATTTATTTATTCTGGGGTCAGCTTGTGGGTATCATGACCCACATATGGAGGTCAGAGGACAACTTGTGGGAGTTGGGTCTCTCTTCTCGACACGTGGGTCCTGAGAATGAACTCAAGTTTTCAGGCTTGGGGGCAGAAACGTTTGCCTGTAGAGCCATCTCATTGGCCCTGATCAAACTCCCAATTTTATTTCTTTGAGACGAGGTCTCATGTAGTCCAGGTCGATGTCAGACTCACTAACTATGTAGCCGAGGATGACCTTGAACCCCTGATCCTCCTGCCTCCTTCTCCAAAGTCCTAGGATTGCAGGAGTGCTCCACCATACCCACCTCACTATCCATCTTTGCTAAAGACCCCAGAGCACAGTCATCAGTAACTTTTGTCTCATTTGTTTTTACAGGGTCTCACCAGCTCAGGCTGGTTTCAAACTGGAGACCCAAGTGCTGGGATTATATACCTTTCTTCTCACAACTCTTATCGGGAATTGACAGCCAGATGTCCCCGGTGACTATCTAAACTTCTGTGAATCTCTCCTGTGACCAGGCCAGGTTGGGGCATTTCAATAGGAGGCTGACAAAATGGCTCATCACTAAGCCTGATGACCTGTGTTCGATCCCCCAACCAACTCCATAAAGTTGTTCTCTGACCTCCATACATATACTGTGGCACATATGTCTCTACCCCTGCCCCCAGTAGTAATAATAAATAACATTTTAGAGCAGGAAAGGTAGCTCAGTGATTAAGAACACTTGAGTCTTTTGTTCAGTTTCCAGCATCTACATGGTGGCTCATAACCGTCCATGGCTCCAGGTCCAGGGGACCTGACACCCTCTTCTGGCATACACATACATACACATATGCAGGTGAAACATTCATATATATACAATAAAAATAAATACACAGGCAAATATTTTTAAAAGAAGGTCCTTGTGCTGGCTAGTTTTATGTCAATCTGACACAAGCTAGTCCTCTGGGAAGAAAGAATCTTTTTTTGTTTTTTTCCAAGACAGGGTTTCTCTGTGTAACTGAAATGGCTGTCCTGAAACTCTGTAGAACAGGCTAGCCTAGAACGCACAAAGTTCTGCCTGCCTCTGTCTTCCAAGCACTGGAATTAAAAGCATGCACCACCACGGCCAGGAGGAAGAAAGAATCTTAATTGAGAAAACGTCTCTATAGGATAAGCCCACAGCCAATTTTGTAGGACATTTTCTTGATTGATAATATGGGAGGTCCCAGATCACTGTGGCGGGTGCCATCCCGGGGCAGGTGATCTAAGAAAGCACACTGAGCAAGCCATGGGGAGCAAGCCAGTTAGTAGCATCCCCCCTCCATTGGCCTCTGCTTCAATTTCTGCTTCCAGGTTCCTGCCTTGAGTTCCTGCCCGGACTTCCCTTCATGGTGAACTGTAAGTTGTAAGGTGAAATACACCCTCCTTTCCTCCTGGAGTTGCTTTGGTCATGGTGTTTTATCACAGGAGCAGAAACCCTAAGGCAGCCCTCACACCTAGCTCCCTCCTTGGTCCCTGAGTATTGCTTAGAACAAGGGCTGATTTGGTGACCTGGTAGGGACTCTAGACAAGCACACAGTCTGGAGCTCTGGGCAGCAATAGCTAATCACTCCACTCGGCTTTGGAAAAAAAAAAAAAAAGTAGCTCAGGACCCACTGTGGTTGGGATACGAAAAGAAAGGAGCTTGGAATCACTTTGATACAATGTGTCTTTGAGAAAGGGCCATGGACACAAAGTGTCTCCCTAAAGGCTTCTGGGTTAAGTCTTGGTTTTTCAACTGGAGGATTCAATCTCTGAGATGCGGTGGGGGGAAAGCTCTAACTTAATCAGTGCATTGATCTAGCTAGGCCATTAGTTCTCAACCTGTAGATCACGACCCCCTTTGGGAGTCAAATGACCCTTTCACAGGGGTCACCTAAGACCACAGGGAAACACAGATATTTACATTACTATTCATAACAGTAGCAAAATTACAGTTATGAAGTATCAACAAAAATGTTATGCTTGGAGGTCACCACAACACGAGGAGCTGTATGAAAGGGTTGCAGCATTAGGAAGGTTGAGAACCACTGATGGAGGCAAACACTCCGCCACTGAGCCACGCCCCCAGCCCCTCACTGGGGGATTCTGAGCAGATGCTCTACCTTCGAGCACCCTCAGAGGGACTCAGAACTTCAATGCTTCCAGATTCAGGCTTAGAGCTGTCCTTCCAACATCAGATTGGGGTCTCCACTAATTTGAGTACATGGTGATTAAAAGGAAGGTGAAGAACATCAGCCCCTCATACATGCTAGCTGCCAAGAACAGCTGAATCTGAACTGGAGCCTAGAATCCCCCAGTGAGGGGCTGGGGGTGTGGCTCAATGGTAGAGCACCTGCCTAGAATCCTCCAGTGAAGGGCTGGGGTGTGGTTCAATGGTAGAGCACCTGCCTAGAATCCCCCAGTGAGGGGCTGAGGTGTGGCTCAGTGGTAGAGCACCTGCCTAGCATGCAGGAGTCCCTGGGTTCCAGGCATACAATGCAAACAATAAATATTTTAAAAGGTGCCAGGTGGTGGTGGCTCACTCCTTTAATCTCAGCACTCTGGAAGCAGAGGAAGGTGGATCTCCCTGAATTCAAGGCCAACCTGGTCTACAGAGCTAGTTCTAGGACAACCAAGACTACACAGAGAAACCCTGTCTCGAAAAACAAAAGCTATTAAATGGTCCCTTTCAATAAAGTTGTCTGTGAAGCCATGGGTTCTCTTGTCCAAGCCTGAGCACGCCTGTCTCTCTCAAACGACAAGATCATAGCCTGGGGTGTCAGCAGGGGTAGTCAGGCTAATCTAGAGCTGGAGCATGCATCGATTCTGACCTATGGCAGCATTCCAACACCACCCAGATGACTTACTCCATCCTTGTATCCTGTTTTTTTAGTAGATGGCATCAGACAGGCTGCAGATTGATGGCTAGACCCCTTGCTGTGCCTATCCGAGGATGACATAGAGTCCCAGCTTCATAGGGAAAGGAGGAAATTAACCCACTGCCCTGCTCCTCAGGAGGAGTTAGCTTGGTTGTCACCTTCCAAATGAAGGTTGGAAAATGGAAGCAAATAGCCTAAGGGTCCTGGTGAGTGACAGACAAAGGCCAGACTCAAACTGCCCAAACCTGTGCCCAAACCCCTGGGTCCCTCTTTCCTTCCTCCTCTCCTTCCCTTCTCCTTCCTTTCCCTCTCTTCCCTTTTCATCCTTTCCTTCCCCCCCCATTCTCCTCCCCACTCCCTTCCCTCTCCTCTCCCTCCCTGTCTTCTTTCTTTGAAATTCGGTCTCACGTAGCCCAGGCTAGCCTTGAACTTGCAATGTAGCCAAGAATGACTTTGAACCCCTGTTGCCTCCATCTGCCACATGCTAGGGTTGCCAGTGTGCTACCCCACCTGGTTTATGGGGAACTGGGGATGGAAGTCAGAGCTCTTTATGTAGGCTAGAGGAGCAGTCTAACCATGGACTCTGAATTTTCAAATCCTCCCTCCCCCACCCCTTTTTTGTTCCAACAGTGTCTCGCTGTGTAGCCTAAATGGGCCTGAAATTGCCAGGTAGCCCAGGCTGCCCTCACACTCCAGGCCCTCCCATCCCAGTACTGGGATTATTGGCTTGTACTCTTCGGAAAGTCTTGACTGTCCTGTGAAAAGCCAGGGAAGGGTCTCTCCTCTTTCCTTGCCCAGTGGGTGGTATGTGGGTGCTTACTAACCCTACAGGAAAGTGGCCTAGCCTAGTCACCTAATTGCCCAACAACTCATCTCCTTAACCATTAGGACTTGACACTGAGATAAGAATGTCTGACTTTCTTTTCTTGCTTTGATAACAATCAAAGCCCTAAAGGTGAAATCAAGGATCTAACGGCTTCCCCGCCCCTGACTGGCCAGCATCCTGTTGTTTAAACCCCAAAGGTTGGGGTGGGGTGGGGTGGTCTTCTAGCCAAGCTTCTTAGTTTACTCTTTTTTTTCTGTCCCTGTTTAAAACCAAACCAAATCAAACCTCAATTGATGGCTCAAACTCATTTCCCAGCACTTGGGAAGCAGAAGGGTTCCAAGTTCAAGACCTGCCTGCATTCAAAATAAAAAGCGAGAAAGGGAGGCTTAGCTGAGGCTCAGTGGTAGAGCACCTGCCTAGAATCCCCCAGTGAGGGGCTGGGGTGTGGCTCAGTGGTAGAGCACCTGCCTAGAATCCCCCAGTGAGGGGCTGGGGTGTGGCTCAGTGGTAGAGCACCTGCCTAGGATCCCCCAGTGAGGGGCTGGGGTGTGGCTCAGTGGTAGAGCACCTGCCTAGAATCCCCCAGTGAGGGGCTGGGGTGTGGCTCAGTGGTAGAGCACCTGCCTAGAATCCCCCAGTGAGGGGCTGGGGTGTGGCTCAGTGGTAGAGCACCTGCCTAGAATCCCCCAGTGAGGGGCTGGGGTGTGGCTCAGTGGTAGAGCACCTGCCTAGGATCCCCCAGTGAGGGGCTGGGGTGTGGCTCAGTGATAGAGCCCCTGCCTAGAATCCCCCAGTGAGGGGCTGGGGTGTGGCTCAGTAGTAGAGCACCTGCCTAGAATCCCCCAGTGAGGGGCTGGGGTGTGGCTCAGTGGTAGAGCACCTGCCTAGAATCCCCCAGTGAGGGGCTGGGGTGTGGCTCAGTGGTAGAGCACCTGCCCAGAATCCCCCAGTGAGGGGATGAGGGCTTGCCTAGCATATGTGGTTCCTGGATTCTATTCCCAGCACTACAAAAAAGAAAAAAAAAAAAATTCACAGAACACAAACAACCTGGAAGAAGATAAGAGGAACCTCTTCTGTCACCATCTCGGTATTCTGTCATCTGGAGGTGGTGGTGCCGCTTGTGTTGGCAAGAGAGTGGTGTAATTGATCTGCTCGCGTCATCCTTCAGAATGTGCTCCTCCCTGTGTTAATGTCAGCCTCGAGGTGTGGACAGGCAAGCGGCTCTAAAAACCACCACACACACACAGGCACACACAGACAAGAAGACAGTCCTTTTCGTCAGCCTGTGTGAAGGTGCTGGCCCTTCTCACGGAACAGTGCTGAGTTCTTCCACAGCCTCTTTTTCCTTTCTTCCCTTCCTTGTTTTTGTGTTTTCCCAGACAGGGTTTCTCTGTGTAGCCCTGGCTGTCCTGGAACTCACTCTGTAGATCAAGCTGGCCTCGAACTCACAGAGACCGTCTGCCTCTGCCTCCGCTGCCCAGCTTTCACATCTTCCTTCTTTCCTGTCCCTCCCTTCCTTCTCCTCACCTTTTTTCTTTTTTTAATGTGGTGAATTCCAGGCCAGCTATCCAGACTACAGTGTGAGCTCTTCTCTCAAAACAAAAAAACAAAACAAAAACAAAAACAAAAACAAAAGCAACAACAACAAAAAACAACAACCAAGATGACTTCATTGAAGGTGCTTGCCCTGCAGACATTAGGAGCTGGGTTTGATTCCCCAGAACTCCCATAAAGAAATGCCAAGTGTGAAGGCTTACACTGTAATCCAGTACTGGGAGGCAACACAGACCGATCCCTAATGCTCACTGGCCAGCTAACCTGGCTAGGTTGGTGAATTGCAGGCTAGGGAGAGACCCTGCCTCAGAAAACAAGGTAGGGCCTTTAATCCCAGCCCTTGGAAGGCAGAGGCAGGTGGATCTCTGTGAGTTCCAGGCCAGCTAGAGCTACACAGGGAGACCCTGCCTCAAAAAACAAAATGGACAGACGAAGAATGTCCGCCAAAGTTACCCTCTAGTCTCATATACATGCATACCTGCACACATAGGTGCTCCTGCACACACGTGTGCATACACACACACGTGCATACACACACACACCTGATACTTCTTTGGGTCTCTGACTTGTCTCCTGCCTCATGGTAAGAACTGTTAACAGACCATACCCAGAGTTGCTATAAGGCCAGTGTGTGATGACTGGCCCCCAGGAGCCTTGCACAACACCTCTCAGCGAGTAAGGAGAAAGCCAGCGTATGCGCAAGATGGTCTAGACTAGAATGGCGTCTTTCAGAGAATTCACCACCTGTGCATTCCACTAGGATGAGCCATTATGCCAAGACAGCTCTGGATGTGGACAGAGACCATTACATCCATTACGTTCCAAGAAAAATAAAAGAAAGTACAGGTGAGGTGGTTCAGTGGGAAAGATGTATGCCGTCAAGCCTGATGGCCTGAGTTCGATTCCTGGGCCCCACACGCTAGGAGAGAATCGGCTCCTGAAAGTTGTTCTCTGAACTCGACATTCATGTCCTGGCTCACATGTGTACACACACACACACACACACACACACACACACACACCACACACACACACGTACACACACACACACACGCACACTATAATTTAAAATTTTTATGTAAATTTTTTTTTTTATTAAAGAGGTCAAAGGGCTAGAGCCATGGCTTAGTTGATAGGGAAAGAGAAAGTTGCCTGGAGAAAGAGAGGCAGTCCCCTACACCGGCTGCCAATCACAGACTTGTCTGGGTCCTTCCCAAGCAGGCAATGACATCTGGCAAACTCATTGTCTGCTGTTCTGTGGGGAGAGAGAAGTGTTAGACAGGGGGGCCAGAGGCAGTTTGCCTAACGTGTCTGCTCGCTCCCCCCTGCCTTTTCCGTTCTCGTGAACGCAACAAAATACCAGCTGTTCATAATTTCATGCATAAAGAACTATGTAAATCTCCGTGATGAAAATGTGTTGCGTCTCTTGTTTCTTGCAGGGGAAGTGTACTGGAGCCACAGCCGGCTTCGTGTACAGTTGTGAAAACTCGCATGCAGCTCGGAGCTGATTGAAGCCTGACTTCCAAGGCGGCCACTCACCACGGCTCCATTTGGGAATGAGTCTGGGCGAACAGACAAGCAGCTTCCCGGCTCTATCCTTGCCAGCCAGAGTGGTTTGGAGGCCAAGTATCTTGGTTCCAATTCAAGCTCAGTCACCTTTGACTGGCACATTAGTCTTTGTGTGTGTGTGTGTGTGTGTGTGTGTGTGTGTGTGTGTGTGTGTGTGTGTACTTGGCTGTGGAGGTCAGAGGACAACTTCTGGGAGTTGGTTCTCTCCTTCCACCATGTGGATTCCAGGAATCAAACTCAGGGCCTCATCAGGCTTGGTGGCAAGTGCCTTTGCCCATTGAACCATTCATTATTCCTGTCCTGACTTTCTATCTTGAGACAGGGTCTCTCACTGAACCTACAGCTCACTGATTCAGCTAGGCTGTCAAGCCAGAGAGCCCCAGGGACCCTCCTACCTCCACCTCACCACTGCCAGGGTTACAAGCATACACCACCTCTCCTGGTTTATTTCCGTGGGTGCTGGAGGTCAAACTCTGGTTCTCATGCTGATGCGATGCAGTAGTGCTTTACACACATCTCCCCAGCCTTCTGTGGGTTCTTTTTACAGTAGCCACACAGGAATAAAGGTATCTATCTATATCTATCTATCTATATCTATCTATCTATCTATCTATCTATCTATCTATCTATCTATCTATCTATTTTTGGTTTTTCAAGACAGGGTTTCTCTGTGTAGATTTGGTGCCTGTCCTAGATCTCTCTCTGTACACCAGGCTGGCCTCGAACTCACAGAGATCCACCTGCCCCTGCCTCCTAAGTGCTGGGATTAAAGGCATACGCCACTGCCACCCAGCGAATAAAGACATTTATTTCACACAATATTTGTATAACAGTTACATACCCGTGTATTCACTTCTAACAGCCCTTATGTAGGGAGGCCAAGCATATGTGACATATGTACAGCTTTAAAAAATCTGTTCATTAATTGACAGTTTCATAGATGTATGTAATGTCAACCTCATCTTATGCACCGCATTATCCTCTCTAATTCCCTTCCCATGTTTTTACAGGTGTTTTTGTATGTGCATGTATGTGAGTGAGTGTGAAGTGTCAAAGGACCATCTCAAGTTCAGTCCACCTTGTCTGAGACACTACCGCCTACCCCATGCTAGCTGGCCCTTGAACTTCCTGGGATTTCTCTCTCCTCCTCCTCTTGAGTTAGGAGTGCTGGAATTACAGGCACATTCTAATGGGTCTGGCTCTACAGGGGTGGTGAGGATTTGAACTCAGTACCTCACACAAGTGCTTTACCCTCTGAGCCATAGCTTGAGCCTTGTTTACAGGTTTGTCCTAGTCCTGCAGGAGGTCAAAAGGGGAAGGGGAGGGGAGAAGAGGGAAGGAGAGTGGAGTGGAGGGGAGGGGAGGAGAGGGGAGGGGAAGGGAGGAGGAGGAGGGGAGGGGAGGGGAGGGGAGAGGAGGGGAGAGGAGAAGAGGAGAGGGGAGGAGAGTGGAGTGGAGGGGAGGGGAGGAGAGGGGGGAAGGGAGGGGAAGGGAGGGGAGAGGAGGGGAGGGGAAGGGAGGAGGAGGGGAGAGGAGAGGAGGAGAGGGAAGGAGAGTGGAGGGGAGGGGAGGGGAGGAGAGGGGGGAAGGGAGGGGAAGGGAGGAGGAGGGGAGAGGAGAGGAGGAGAGGGGAGGGAAGGGGAAGGGGAAAGGAGGGGAAGGGAGGAGAAGGGAGGGGAGGGGAGGGGAAGGGAGGGAAGAGGTGGGGAGGGGAGGGGAGGGGAGAGGAGGGAAGAGGTGGAAAGGGGGTAGGAGAAAGGAAAGGAGACTAAGAAGAGAGGACTCCAGTGGCTCTTAGTTTCACCTCATCACCTGTGTTCTACCTTTGACCTGCAGCCCCGGTCCCTTCCTCCTCCTGCTGTCAGGTGGCACTCCGGAAGCAGCCTTGACACAGTTTCAAGTGTAGGCGCTGTAGCGGGATTTGATCATACATCAGCATCAACCGATGCTTCTGTGGAAGTAAGGGAGCGGCAGGAAACAGTTAGAGCTGCAAAGAGGTCATAAAAAAGACTGGGGATGTAGTGTAGTTGGTAAAGTGTCCAACTGGAAGTGATTCTCCTGCCTCAGCCTCCCCAGTGCTGGGATTACAGAGGTGCACGCACTCTGTGTGTGTGTGTGTGTGTGTGTGTGTGTGTGTGTGTGTGCATGAGCCACGGCACATGTGCAAAGGTCAGAGGGCAGCTTGTGGGCGTTGCTTCTCTCCTTCCACCATGTGGGTCTTAGGAACTGAACTCTGTCATCTGGCTGGCAGCAAATGCCTTTTCCTTCTACGCCACTGCTTTGCAACCGTCTGACGCTGTGACCCTTTAAAACAGTTCATGCTGTGGTGACCCCCAACCTCAAAATTATTTTCATTGCTACTTTATAACTGTAATTTTGCTACTGTTACGAATCACGGTGTAAATACTTTTGGAGATAGAAGTTTGCCGATGGGGTTCCAACCACAGGTTGAGAACCGCTGCCCTAAACCGTCTCGCTGGTCCTTCAATCCTTCTTACTTGAAATAGTTTCCCCTAACCCTTTATCCACTTGAAGATATTTGAACACATGACTCCCCCTTGAAGTAGCAGAAACTCAGATTCTACAGAAATAAAGATTAGTGATGGCCGGGCGGTGGTGGCGCACGCCTTTAATCCCAGCACTCTGGAGGCAGAGGCAGGTGGATCTCTGTGAGTTCGAGGCCAGCCTGGGCTACAGAGTGAGTTCCAGGACAGGCTCCAAAGCTACACAGAGAAACCCTATCTCGAAAAACCAAAAAAAAAAAAAAAAAAAAAAAAAAATAGCGATGACTCTAACATAGCAAGAATAATGCCAACAGTGAGCTAGCTGCATGGCTACTTGTTGGGATGTGAAATCACTCTATTTAAGGTGATTTGGCATATGGCTCTCAGCACATCCTTTATTGACTATGTACATAAGCCACTGACAGGGATGGATGTACAGTTTTTTAAAGGGCTGGTTAATCCTTTGGATAGTCCTTCAACAGATAAAAAAAGGAGTATGGACTTTGAGGATTGCTGAAACTTAAAAAAAAATATGCATGATGTTCTGAGGGCTGAGGATATAGCTTAGTTGGTACAGGGCTTGGTATGCAGGAAGTCCTGGTTCCAGCCCCAGCAGTATATAAACTAAACATGCTGGTGCATTCCTGTAAGGAGGTGGAGACAGGAGGACCTGAAGTTCAGTGTTATCTTTGGCTATATAGAGAGTTCGAGACCATCCTGGGCTATAGGAGACCCTGCCTGAAAAAAGCAGTGGGTTGGAGAAATGGATTAGTGGATAGAGCACTTACAATGTGAAGGATGACCTGAGTCTGGATATCCAGAACCCACATCAAGCCAGATACAGTATTTTGCATGTCTATAATGCAAGTAGTCCTAAGGAAAGTCAAAGGCAGGAGAGTCTCCAGAAGTTTCTGGGCCAGCATTGAGCTTACACAGAGAACCCTGCCTCAAACAATGTGGGAGGCAAGGACCAACATCCAAGGTTGTCCTCTGATTTCTGAATACCGTGCTGTGGAGCCTGTGCCCACACTCATACAAACACACACAACTCCCAGCCACATATCAATCACATATACGTGTGTGTGTGTGTGTGTGTGTGTGTGTGTGTGTGTGTGTGTGTAGGGGGAAGCAAGGAAACAAACAAAAAATA